>NC_090374.1:108620829-108836629 GCF_036365525.1 Heterodontus francisci | reverse complement strand
TTCAATGCAGAAAAGTGAAGTGACACATTTTGGTAGGAAAAATGAAGAGAGACAGTTTATGCTAAATAGTACAATTCTAAAGACAGTGCAGGAACAGAGACACCTGGGGTGTTTCTGCACAAATCTTTGCAAGTGGCAGACATGTCAATAAAGCAACTAAATAAAGCATATGGGATCCCAGGCTTTAGAAATAGAGGCATAAGGGTATAAAAATCAGGAATACATGCTAAACCTATATAAAACACTAATTCGACCCCAATGGAGTACTGTGTCCAATTCTGGGCACCACACTTTTGGAAGGCCATAAAAGCTTTGGAAAGGATACAGGAGGATTTACTAGAATGGTTCCAGGGATGAGGGATTACAGTTACTTAGAAAAACTGAACAAGCTGAGGTTGTTTTCCTTAAGCAGAGGAGGTTAAGAGGAAATTTGATGGAGATTTGTAAATTTTGAACAAATTAGATGGAGTAGATAAAAAGAAACTATTTCCAATAGCTGACGGGTCCAAATGAGAGGGCAAAGATTTAAAACCTTAAGAGGGACCTGGGTCTATATGTACATAAGTCATTGAAGGTGGGAGGGAAGGTTAATAAAGCATATCGCATCCTGGGCTTTATTAATAGGGGCAGAGAGTACAAGAGCAAGGAACTTATGTTGAACTTGTATAAGACACTAGTTCAGCCTCAGATGCAGTATTGCGCCCAATTCTAGGCACCGCAATTGAGGAAAGACGTGAGGGCATTGGAGAGAGTACAGAAAAGATTCAAGAGAATGGTTCATGGGATGAGGAATTTCAGTTATGAAGATAGATTGGTGAAGTTAGAACTGTTTTCCTTGGAGAAGAGAAGGGTGAGAGGTGATTTGATAGAGATATTCTAAATTATGAGGGGTCTGGTTAGAGTAGATAGAGAGAAACTGTTCCCACTCGTGAAAGGATCGAGAACAGGAGGGCACAGATTTAAAGTATTTGGTAAGAGAAAGAAAAGTGACATGAGGAAAAACTTTTTCACGCAGCGAGTGGTTAAGGTCTGGAATGCGCTGCCTGAGAATGTGGTGGGAGCAGGTTCAATTGAAGCATTCAAAAGGGAATTAGACAGTTATATGAAAAGGAAGAATGTGCAGGGTTATGGGGAGAAGGCAGGGGAATGGAACTGAGGGAGATTGTTTCAGAGAGCCAGTGCGAACATGATGGGCTGAATGGCCTCCTTCTGCACTGTAACATTTCTGTGATCATCAAAAGAACTAGAAGTGATATTAAATAGTGACATTAAAAAAAAATCAAGTAGTTTGGATTTGGAATGCACTAACTGATAGGGTGGTAGATACAGATTACTTTGGGGGGAGAAAATGCAGGGATATAGGGAAAGAGCAGAGGAATGTGACTAACTGGATTGTTCTTTGAAAGAGTCGGCACAGATTTGATGTGACGAATGGCCTTTTCTGTGCTATACTATTCTATGATTAAAAAAGGTAATTTACTGACACCCTGCTGCTGGAGATAAGCCTTGCTGACAGGAGTGAATAACTGGGGCTCACAACATACTTGATTTCCTGGCCAATTAAACTAATGGTTGGAAACTCATGCACAAATTTTCAATGAACATTCCCAGCAGGAAAGTCTCCCTGCTAGATGTGCGGATTTGGAAAACGGCCGAATCTCGTAAATTTATGCACTTTCAAAATCCCAACTGTCTAGCCTTTAGCCCTCCATTCACCATGACATATCTGCACCAATAGATTTGCTCAGCCACACCCTCACCAGCACCTTTGATGCCATAGAACCCACTAAAATCATTATACTCTCTGTCACTTAGGTTGTTCCCCTGGTACAACCCACATTTCCACTCCCTCAAGTCCGAGGAATGTAGACTTGCATGGATATGGCAGCTAATTGGTATAACCAGCCATTCATTGTCATAGCTAGTTGCATCATATAAATCGCTATCGGGTCCTGCTCTGTCTACCAAAACTGCTCACTATGCCAGGATCATCCTGGAAAGCAAACATAATCTTCAGCTTCTTTTCTCTACTGCAGTCAGTCTTCTTAAACCCCTCTTCCTTCCCTCCATACTCACCTCCAAAAATAAGTGCAAGGAGCTCATGGACTTCTTTGTCACCAAGATTAAGACCATCCAATCAGCTGCCTCTGCCACTTCCTTTTTCCTTGCCCACCGGGCCACACTTCCTCTAAAGATCCCCCCTGTTCTTACCCTGAACTCACATCTTTTTTTAGTTCTCTATCTCCCCTCATACCCTGTCCAAGATCATCATGCCCACCAGACCCACCTCCTGCTCCCTCAACCCTATTCCCATTAAACTGCTGACCCACCCACTTCCCTTCCTGGTCTCCATGTTAGCTGATATTGTCTCTCTCTCCTTCAAAACTATATCTCCCACCATCCTTGCAAAATACCACGCTTTCGCCAACCTCCCTTTCCTCTCAAAAGCGAGTTGTCTGCTCCCAAATCTATGCCCATATTTCCTGGAGCTCCATATTTGAAACCCTCCAATTATGTTTCCGCCCCTGCCACAGTACCAAAACGGCTCTCAAAGTCACAAACGACAACGTAAATTACAGCAACAAAGGTAAACTATCCCTCCTTATCCTGTCTGCAGCCTTCAACAGTTGACCACACCATCCTTCTCCAAAGCCTTTCCACCATCGTCCAGATGGACGGGCTGTACCTGCCCGGTTCTATTCTTATGCATCTAACTGCATCGAGAGTACCTCCTACAATGGCTTCTCTTCCAGCTCCCACACCATTACCTCTGGTGTCCCTGAAGGATCTATCCTGACCCCATCCTATTTCTTTTCTGTATGCTGCTCCTCAGCAACATCACCCCAAAAACACAGCATGGGTTTTCACATGTATGCTGATGACATCCAGCTCTACCTCACTCGATTCCTCCACTGCTCCTAAATTGTCAGACTGCTTGTCCAACATCCAGTACTGGATGAGCAGAAATGGCCTCCAGCTAAATACTGGAAAGACTGAAGCCATTGTCTTTGGTTACCGCTACAAACTCTGTTCACTAGCCACCAACCCCCGTCCCTCTCCCAGCGACTGTGAGGCCAAACCAGATTGTTTGCAACCTTGATGTCATATTTGACCATGAGATGAACATCCAACCACTTATCTGCACAACACAACCTTTATCAGCCTCTAACATTGCCCAATCCCACCCCTGCCTCAGCTCATCTGCTGCTGAAACCCTCATCTCTACCTTCGTTACCTCCAGCCTTAACTATTCCAACATACCTCTGGCTTGTCTCCCACATTCTACCCTCTGTAAACTCTGCTGCCCATGTCCTTACTCAAACCAATTCCCGTTCACTCATCACCCCTGTGCTCACTGACCTACACTGGATCCCAGTTAAGCAATGCCTCGATTTTAAAATTCTCATCCTTGTTTTCAAATCCATCCATGGCCTCGCCCCTCCCTATCTCTGTAATCTCCTCCAGCCCCACTACCCTCCAATATATCTGCACTCAGCTAATTCTGGCCTCTTGACACCCCCGATTTTAATCACTCCGCCATTGGTGGCCATGCTTTCAGCTGCCTAGGCCCTATGCACTGGAATTAACCCATAAACCTCTCCGCCTCACTACCTTTTTTTTTCCCCTCCTTTAAGATGTGCTTAAAACCTCTCTCTTAAACCAAGCTTTTGGCCATCTTCCCTAATATCACCTTAAGTTACTTGGTGACAAATTTTGCTTTATGATGCTTATGAAGTGCTTTGGGATATTTATTGAATGAAAGGCACTGTATGAATACAAGTTGTTGTTTAGTATCTTATTTAACCATAAATCGTATCAAACATCACTACAAACAAGGTCCAACTGCCTAATTCATATCAAAGCACAGATTGGACTGAACCTTAATTTTGATTTATAATGGGGTCAATTGAAGTCTCTTGCATTATTACCCTCCCCTTTCTCTTTTCCCTCTACCCATCACCGATGTTTATTTTTCTCATCCTTTAAATGCCAAGTGTATGGTTTTGGCCTGGATGATGTTAGCTTCGTGCCGTCTGAACGAAGGGTCTTTGCAGTTCACTTGTATGGGAAGCCTTTCATTCCTACAGATGGGGCAGCAAAGATATATACCTGAAAAGTAATGCTGCAATGGGCCTGACTGCAGGATCACCCGAGGAGTTGCACATCACAAATAAATTCCCAGATATGTGTAGAACTTCCTGGCAAAAATCAGAAACTCTCAAAAAACCGAATCTTCATAAGAATTACAGTCTATTAAAAAGTCAGAAGTTCAGCCCTGGATCAAGTAGGACTCTGAAGTTGCAAAGTCTGGTTCAACTGGTGAGTGAATGAGGAGGGGAATGGAATCAATGCCAAGAGTGTTCTGCGAGAGCCAGAGACAATGGTTTAAGTCTTCTCAATCTAAATGGAGGAAATTTGGTTAATCCAGCACTGGATGTTTGAAAAGCAGCCTGACAACAGAAAGCAGTGGAGGGACAGAGAGGAGTTTTGGAGAGGTAGAGCTGAATGTAGTGAGCATGCCTGAGGAACCTAACCTCATGTACTAAATTTAATGTAAATGTGACATTTTTCCTAATGCAACTGCAGTGCTCTTTCAGTTTGCATTGGTTAATCACTAGAAATGAATATTCATGTCCACTGTTCATGTTGTTACAACCAAGGCAGGAGTGCACTGTTTATTCTGGTCCCACTTCTCCGCAGGTCAAACATAAATTTAAATTTTCCCACTTACCGATACGGTCAATCATACATTCTATTTTCCCCCAAATAAAACACACCAACCATGTTTCTTAATGCAACAAAATTATCAGATTATAAAACAAGTCTTAACCAGTAATGAAGTAAAGCATAAACACACAGATTGAAATATTAAAGTTCCCTTTTTAGTTTCACCTTAGCCCCGCACACACACACACATACACCGGTTAACCAGAAAAATAAGGGAACTTTGCTTTCGAGCTCAGGTACAAAAAAAATGACAAAAAAGAAACACTTAGGCTGAATGCTTGCTCATTCTTGAAGAATGAAAGAGATAAGGAAAATGTCCTTTGTTTTGGTTTGGCGTCCCAAATATGTATAGATGGCTGTTACTGGGATCTTCCTGGAACTGTTCTTTCCAGGCGATGTTGAAAATCTGTTTGGGTAGGCTTTTCATGAAATGCAGCTACAGAGGCTTCAGATAGGCCTTACAGCAGAAATGCAGCAACAGGAATTTCAGTTCCCACACGTTTAATATGCAGGGTTTCCTCAAATACAGGAGGAAAGAGGAGACTGACACACTGGACATGCAGGGTTTCTTTCAAAAGGGAGTGAAAGAGATGAGCTGGGTTTCCTTGGCAAGCAAAAAACAACCATCTTCTAAGCAGTTTACACTCCAACTGTCTTTGTAACAATTAAAAATAAAACCAAAAACATTCCAGAAGTCAAGCCTCCTGATCTCTATAAATCTTGACCTGTCACTTCTTAGTAAACATCTCCCCAAGTTAAAAACAACCCCAGCTGAGTAATTATCTGCAGACAGGTGCCTTCCAGTAATTTTGTTTTCAAGCTCAGGCCGAAAGCCTTCTGGTTACCTCCCATTAAAAAAAACCACAAAGCTCCTGCATCTCTTCAAGCTTCCAGATGAGTCAATGTCCATAATTCAATTATAAGTCCTTAAGAACATATTTTACAAAAAATAGAAGCACTCTTGTAACAATGTAAACGAGTATTTTACTGTATTTTAAAAGTTCTATGAAAGGCATACTACAACTTTTAAAAAAATTATTAATTCTCAGCAGCAAAGCAGCACACTACTTGCCAGGCATTTGTTTGTTCATTGGCTGATGGTCAGTGCTGGAGAAGATCGAGAAATCCCTGGCACCTTGGCTTTTCACCCAACCAGGCAATCAGCTGCAGAAGCTACAGTTTAACCTAAATTGACATAAGTGGCAGGCACCAAGTGGGTGCTGATACAAGTCAAGGACAGAGAAATACATCCAAAATCTTCACAAACAGCAAGAATAAGATGTTGGATGAAAGTCAAGGTATTGCGCAGCATGAACTAAACTGGCTCACTGTAGAATTTTACCTATATTTCTTTCACAATATTGTTAGACATCAAACAGGCAGTAAATGTGGATTTCTGGAATTATTTTTCAGTTTGTTGCAATTCTGTGTTTACTATAAGCTAGTGCATCCCCTAGGTTCACTTAGTATTACTTTAAGCAGCCAGGTAGCACTTACTACTACAGCATCTAAGTCTCTCAGAGGAATCACGATTGATGCTGGTAAGAATGATGGCATTAATGAACCTATAATTAGTTGGGTACTGTTAAGCAGCAAGATGATGGGGGCATTTGAATTGGACTCAATTGGAGAGGAAAGAAAATAATAACCCAAGTTCTCAAGTCTTGCTTCTTCTGAAAAGGACAGGATTGGGCTCCCAGAGTCAATACAGCCTTCAGACATTCATTATACACATTTATTTTTTTATTATTTCATGGGATGTGGGTGCTGCCGTCAAGGCCAGCATTTGTTGCACACCTCTAATTGTCCTTGACAACTGAGTAGCTTACTCGGCCATTTCAGAGGGCAGTTAAGAGTCAATCACATTGCTTCAGAGCCACATCTAGCCCAGACCAGGTAAGGACAGTAGATTTCCTTCCCTAAAGGACATTAGTGAACAAGATGGGTTTTTATGACAATGATAATTTCATGGCACCATGACTTTTGTTAATTAATTTTACTAATTGAATTTAAATTTCAACCAACTGCCATGGTGAGATTTGAATCTGTGCCCTAGGGCATTAGTCTGGGCCTCTGGTTTACTAGTCCAGTGCCATTACCACTATGCCACCGTCTCCCCAAATACAAAGGTAACCACTTGAGCAAGGCATCTCATTGGCATCTTGCAGCAACATGTGTCACTCCTTCAGCATAGGACAGTGATTTTCTGGCTTTAAAAGATGGCTATCATAAGATTTGAATTGCTATTAAACTGGTAAAAATAAATAGCTGGTAGCGTGCATAGAATCACATACTACTCCAAATGTTTTGGGCAACACTTGGAGACACTCATTGTTCTAGCAACATGTAGGTATGTTACCAAAGAATTTCATTCAATTCCACTTGAGAGAAATGAAGTTAAAGATGCAACAATGAGAGTTAGGCCGGAATTTTATGTTGGGTGGGAGGTCCCGCCCAGCCAAAAGGTCAGTGGCGAGTCCGCTTCCATCGGGCCTGGGGAGCCAGTGCAGGAATTTTCGCTCCCCAGGTCCTCAAATGGTCTTGGGCAGGACTTCCACTTCATTGAAGTCAGCAGCTCTTAGCCCCAGGTGGCCTCTGTTGGGACTATACCCATCCATCGGATACAATAGGAAGGGTGGCTCAATAACTCTAGCAAGGTTTTAGGGCCTCACTGGGGACAATTGGCCAATCCCTGGTGAGGCAAGATGGATGTCGCTTAAGGAAGGGGGTGCAGGGAGTGTTGTGCGTTGGGGCTTTGGAGGTAGCCCTCCGTGGGGCGCAGGGTGCCCAATCAGGAGGCACCCCCCCAGCCTGCAAGAAGGTCGCCTAGTTTAACCAGGCGAGGTGCTTGGGGCCTTTGCTGTCCAGCCACAGAGGGTAAAATACTCAAACCGTAGGAGGAGACACTTAAATGGCAGTTAATTGACCACTTAAGGGCCTTGATTGACCTAGGGTGGGCGGGCTGTTTCTCACCGCCGCCCCGCATAAAACTGCAGCGGGGGTGGGTGGGGTCAGGAATGGCCCCCCCCTCAAACCCAACCCCCCCCCCCCCCACCTCCCCCTCGATTTTACACTGCCCCCACCACGCCAGCAGCCCACTCATTGTGGGGTTGGTGGGGGGATGGGGGGTGGTTGATGGTAGTGGGTGTCGTAAAATTCTAGTCTTAATGTTAATACAACAAGAGTGCACAGGAGAAGCTGAAAGTTTTCTGTTAAAAAAAAAGCTGATTTGGTTCTGCTGCCTGGACTTTAGGAGGAGATTTCCTGTCATCCAGCTAGACTGTGTAGCTGATTTTGCACAAGCACGCAAGTGGAAAAGCTGGAAAAGAGCAGGGGAAGGGAATAATTGGATAGCTCTTTCAAAGAGCATGATGGGCCAAATGGCTTTCTTCTCTGCTGTATCTAGCCTGAGATCTTCGATCAAACCTATGCTTTCCTCAATAATGTCAGGAGAAAGGAGATTGATTCTCTGATGTATTAATCATGACTGGTTAAACTGCTATTTCTACCAAAACAGGTGAGAGTCAGAATGTCCCAGTAAAAATCATAGTTTCCAGGCAACTGGCCTTAAATGAAAAATCTGTTCAGTTTACCTTTACGCTATCATCATAATACAAGATGACACAAAGATTGACCGTGTGGTTGATAGTGAGGAGGATAACTATAGGCTGCAGGAAGATATCAATGGACTGGCCAGATGGTCAGAAGAGTAGCAAATGGAATTCAACCCGGAGAAGAGTGAGGTGATGCATTTGGGGAGATCAAACAAGGCAAAGGAATACATAATTAATGGGAGAATACTGAGAGGTGCAGAGGATGTGAGGGACCTTGGAGAGAATGTCCACAGATCCCTGAAGGTAGCAGAATAGGTCGATAAGGTGGTTAAGAAGGCATATGGAATCCTTTCCTTTATTAACCAAAGTATAGAATACAAGAACAGGGAGGTTATGCTGGAACTGTATAAACCATTGGTTAGGCCATAACTTGAGTACTCTGCAGTTCTGGTCACCTCATTGCAGAAAGGATGTAATTGCACTAGAGAGGGTAGGAAGGAGATTTACAAGGATGTTGCCGGGACTGGAAAAATGCAGCTATGAGGAAAGATTGGATAGGCTGGGTTGTTCTCCTTGGAACAGAGGAGGCCGAGGGGAGATCTGATTCAAATGTACAAAATTGTGAGGAGCCTGGATAGAGTGGATGTGAAGGGCCTATTTATTTTAGCAGCGAGATCAGTGACTAAGGGGTATAGATTTAAAGCGATTAGTTAAAAAGATTAGAAGGGAGATGGGGCGACACAGTGGTTAGCACCGCAGCCTCACAGCTCCAGGGACCCAGGTTCGATTCTGGGTACTGCCTGTGTGGAGTTTGCAAGTTCTCCCTGTGACCGCGTGGGTTTTCGCCAGGTGCTCTGGTTTCCTCCCACAGCCAAACACTTGCAGGTGATAGGTAAATTGGCCATTGTAAATTGCCCCTAGTGTAGGTAGGTGGTAGGGAATATGGGAGTTTTGTAGGATTAGTATAAATGGGTGGTTGTTGGTCGGCACAGACTTGGTGGGCCGAAGGGCCTGTTTCAGTGCTGTATTTCTTCTACATAAAAAAAATTAAAAATAAAAATTCTAAAAATAAACATTTTTTTTTACCCAGAGGGTGGTAGGGGTCTGGAACTCACTGCCTGAAAGGATGATAGAGGCAGAAATCCTCATCTCATTTAAAATGTGTTTGGATATGCACCTTAGGTGGCGTAACCTGCAGGGCTACAGACCAAATGTTGGAAGGTGGGATTAGACTGGGTGGCTAGTTTTCCAGCCGTCGCAGACATGATGGGCCAAATGGCCTCTTTCGGTGTTGTAAACTTTCTGTGATTCTAAGAGCCCCATTATAGGAGGTGGTTGCATACAGCAAGATCTGGACAACATCAGGCTTGGGCAGATAAGTGGTAAGTAACAGTTGCTCCACACAAACACTGACCAGAGAATCTAATCACCTCCCTTTGAAGTCCTATGACATTACCATCACTGAATCCTCAAACAATGATCCAAAAATTAACTGGACCAGCCACATAAATACTGTGGCTACAAGAGCAGGTCAGAGGCTGGGAATTCTGTGACAAGTAACTCATCTGCTGACCACCATCTACAAGGCACAAGTCAGGAGTGTGACGAAATACTCTCCACTTGCCTGGATGAGTGCAGCTCCAACAACACTCAAGAAGCTCAACATCACACAGGACAAAGCAGCGCACTTGATTGGCACCCCTTCTGCCACCTTCAACATTCACTTTCTCCACCATTGGCACAGTGGCAGCATTGTGTACCATATACAAAATGCATTGTAGCAACTCACCAAGGCTCCTTTGACAGCACCTTCCAAACCCATGACCTCTACCACTTAGAAGACAAGGGCAGAAGATGCATTGGAACACCACCACCGGCAAGTGCCCCTCCAAGCCACACACCATCCTGACTTGGAACCATATAGCCGTTCCTTCACTGTCGCTGTGTTAAAATCCTGCAACTCCCTTCAGAACAGCACTGTAGGTGTATCTGCACCACATGGACTGCAGCAGTTCAAGAAGGCAGCTCACCACCAGCTTCTCAAAAGGCAAGGAGAGATGGGCAATAAATGTTGGCTTTGCCAGCAACATCCACATCCCCTGAATGAATAAAAAAACTGAAAAAACACAAGAACAATTTTAGATCAACTACTGCTTTCTCAACAATTCAAAACTGAAGGTGATGAATTAATATTGCAAACTTCATGATTTCAGCTACTAAACATCTACTTTTGATGTACCTGCCCACTATTGTCCATCAATTGAGGGGGGTCGAAACTGAGGACAGAACGCAATCACTAAGCATCGTCAATGCCGCGACCTGAAGAATCTGATGGATTTAAGTCAGGATTTAACCTCAGGTTTATGCATGATCTACAATTTCAATTTTTTCAAATTACCAGTGCTTCATTTGTCTCATTACACTTCTGTGAAGTATCTTGGGATGTTTACTTTACATTATAGATGTATAAATGAATGTTAGCAAAATAGCTCACACTTCATTTTAGACATGTATATTTCACTAAATACTTGCTCTTTCTCAGCTTTAAGAAGAAAATCAGAGCATTTCTATTCATCTTGGATGAAAAGATTATACCGTTTAGAATTCACTGACAGCATCTACAGCTCACAATCTTTTAGATTCTTTTCTCTCCCATAGGGAGAAAATTCAGGCCTCAATTGACCTCATCTTGGCACATCCTTCAACAGCTTACTGAAGTCCCTTTCTACATGTGCGAATCTAAACAGTGAGCATCTGCGGGATATTCAACACGAGAGGAAGCAATGCAGAACAGAAGAAAACTCAACAGACAGACAGACTTGTTAAATAAATACACTAGCAGTTTTCACAGTTGAGGAAGAGGACCAGCAGTACAAGAGAACCCAAAAATAAAATCAAGGGGAGGAACTTAGTGGATTTAATATAATTAAAAAACATGGTAATGGAGAAAATAATGGAAATTGATATCGCCAGGATTTTGATAGATTTGTTTTATTTGTTTATGGGACATGCGTATCATTGGCAAGGCCAGCATTTGCTGCCCATCTCTAATTGTCCTCGAAAAAGTGGTGGAGCCACATTCTTGAACCGCTGCATTCTATTTGCTGTAGGTATAGTGACAGTGTTGTTAGGGAGGGAGTTCCAGGATTTTGACCCAGTGACAGCAAAGGAATGGCAATACATTTCCAAGTCAGGATGGTGTGGGGCTTGAAGGGGAACTCGCAGGTGGTGGTGTTCCCATGTGCCTGCTGCCCTTGTCCTTCTAGACGGCAAATGTCGTGGGTTTGGAAGTCGAAGGAGCCTTGGCAAGTTACTGCAGTGCATTTTATAGATGGTACACACTGCTGCCACTGTGCGCGGTTTCCATCCCAGAGTATGAAAAGAAATAGGTGAGAAATTGCAGATATGTTAAAGTTATAACGTTCCACAGCATCCTTTTTCTAGATTCAGGAATTGTACATTTGAATTGGAAATCATTGAATTTGGAGCACATCTTGTGACATGTGTTGCTGGTAAGAGACAGAAGGTAGGGATAAAGGTAATGTAATGTAGGATAGTGGTGACTTCACCTTTAGGAAACCATACCTTTAAGAGATCAGGCCATTGATGCAACTGATATCATCATACGTACATAAGGAGGAGACACCATTTTCAGTGACACACTCAGCACATACCTTACAGGGAGCACACACACCAGTGAGGAAGAGATCTGGGCCCGAGATCATGCAATGCAAATCAGTGTTTGTGTTCAAACTGAATATGAAGCCTGCCGTTATCATTTTATGAAGACTTAAACGCAGCACAACACTAAAGGGAATGTGCTTTGATTGACAGGATATGACAAAAGGTGTTCCAGAGACCTAGGGTAGATGGGAGAAGGAAAATAAAAAAGCAAACAAACAGGCAGATTAAGCAAATCGATTTCAGTGTGGATAAGTATGAGGTCATCTACCCCAGATTTGAGACAGGCAAATTGAAATATTTTCTCAATGTCAAGGAAGTAGGAACTATGAAGGAGGAAAGGGTTTTGAGTGTTCTGGTACTTCAGTAAAAGCTAGTGCAATGCTACAAAAGTAATCAAAATGGCAAATAAAATGTTGGCTTTCATCTCAAGGATGCTGGAATACAAAAGTGAGGATGTTGTGCTTCAGTTGTGCAGAATTTTGGTCAGACCCCATCTGGAGTACAGTGTTCAGAAAAAACATTCACTAGAATACTAGGGATTAAATGTTACATTATGGGGACTGGCTGCATAAATTTAGGTTGTATTCTAGTTTAGATGGTTGAATTGTTTAAAATGATAAAGGGGTTCAATAGGTTGGCGGGGTGGGGGTGGGAGAGATAAAACTGACAATTCCAGTGGTAGAGAAATCCAGAACAATGGTGTGAAACCTTAGAATTAAAACAAGCCCATTTCGGTGTGAAATTGGGAAGCAATTTTTCTCCATAGAGGGTGATGGAAATCTGGAGCTCAGTCTTAAAAAGTTGTAGATGGTAGGCCAATTGATATTTAAGACCAAACAAAAATCTATTGTTCTCAGTAAGGGTCTCAAGGCATATGGACCAAAAACAGATATAAATGGAATCAAGGTAAGATCAGCCAACTAATTGAATGACAGGACAGGTTCCAGTAGCTAATTGCCTACTCCTGCTTTTGTGTTTCCTATAACATCCACACATTCCCACTTTCCAACAGGATCCCAATAGCAATCAAATATCCTAAATCACTCTCCATTTTTTTTGGTTTCATTCTCTTGCGCCTCCCCTTTAAGAACACCACTCTAGCCAGCTGTAGTACTTCCGACCTTCCCTGTTTTCAGATCGGACAACTTAGAGATCAAAATTCAAACCAGAAACATTGCTAGTTTATAAATTTTAGTTCAACATTGGTCATGTCTTAAACCACTGAGCCATGATTTTTTTTTAAAAATAACTGCATAAAGTATCTCAACATTAAAAATAAAATCTGAACTGTTTCAAGACAATAGAAACATTAATTTATTAACAGTGAAGTCTTTGAATATTCAAATATTCAGGGTTGGAGGAAGAGTGCATGTGAGCAAGAGAACATGTTGGGGGGAGGGGGGAAATCTGCTTCTGTTTGTAGGAAGTGATCAGGATTTGGTTACAAAACAAGTTTTTCCGTGAACAAAGTAGCCAGTATATCTAAACAAGTACTCCTTAGAATACTGAAAACCCTCCAAATATTTGCCTAAGTACGATTCACTTGCTGAAGAAAATGTGTGCAAGTCCAGAGAAGCGGACATCCACAGCAACCGCTATAGCCGAGACCACATAAAAGCACCAGAGAGCATTGATTAATGAATTTTCTGGCTTGTAATGTTTTAAAGACCGGGCCAGTAGTCTTCCTGCCAGATTCTTGGCAGTTAATATACATGTTATACTACAACTAGAGCCAACAGTGGCCCAGTTTTAGCAATGGACATTTCACACCCCATATTCTATTTAAACATCCAAACTCCTCTACTGTATTTTTCTGGCTAAACTCAGCTGCTTTTCCATGTTCATTATAATTTTAATGGATTTTGCTTACAACTCTGTTAATTGTGATGTATCATTTAGCTGATGTTCCAGTGCAGTACTGAGGGAGGACTGCACTGTTGGATGTGCCATCTTTCAGAGGAGACATTAAACTGAGGCCCCATTTGCCTACTTGGGTGAATGTTAAAGATCCCATTGCACTATTTCAAAGAAGAGCAGGGGAGCTATTCCCAGTGTCCTGGCCAATATTTATCCCTCAATCAACATAAACAAAACAGATTGTCTGGTCATCATCAGATGATAATGAGTTTGCTCTGCGCAAGTTGGCTGTCACATTTTCTACATTACAACAGTGACTGCATTTCAGAAGTACTTCATTGGCTGTAAAATACTTCTGAGACATCCAGTGGTCATGAAAAGTGCTATGTTGATGCATTTTGTTTTGATTTACGAAGAAATGCTCCAAGCTAACTCCAAGTACAAATATGAAAACTCAAGTACTTGCGATCGGTTCAATGCACAGAAATATTTACCCATTTGTAAAAAAAAAGTTTAGGGCCTTTGTGCTCTCCTGGCAGAAGGGGGAAATCTAAAGAAAGTAAGTTAGTGCATGGGTAGGATAATGACTTTTTGGCTGGTCTCACCATTGTGGCCCTGAATTCATCTATATTTGTACTGTAAATCATACATTGAATGCCCATTTCAAAAACTGTGCATTATCAAGTAACAAAAAGCTATTATTTCAGTTTTAAGAGGAGAATCTATCTTAAAGGCATGATGCTTCTCTCCTTCCCACCCTACCTATCAAATCAACTTCAGCAAATGCTCAAAAACAGCTGAAAGCTCCCGAGCTGGACACAAAACCACTAACTTCTCGTGCCACAATAAAATGCTCAGTTGTGGTCAATTTCTGCTCTTTGGAGCTTTAGAGGAACGTGAACATATCAATCACTGACAGAGTGCTGCTCTGAGCGTTTATTGACAAGCAAATAAATATTTGATTATGCAAGAGCTAGGTAGCACACACATCCAACAACAGTGCAAACAAACCTGCTTAAAGGGGCCTCTTTAATGTCAAAAGCTGTACCAATATATTGAGCAAATGGTCAAATGTTGAGAAGGGTTCCTCACTGAAGGGATTTGTATTCATCAAGGATTGCAATAAACTCAGTCTTAGGTCCATTATATTTAGTGGCTAGATTTCCCAAACAACACAAAGTTAACTAGTATGAATTTTGGTTTTTAAAAATTCCACGGCTTATCTCCAGATAAACATCACTCCCTATGCCAATAGCAGGGATTGCTGCCTCTGTATACTGTAGTATAGGTGCTGGGTCAATTTAAATTTTCAAGATTATCCCTCTCTGCTCCTTGAAGACCCTCCTAAAAGCCCACCTCTGACTAAGCTTTAAACCGCCTGTCTTAATAACTCTTAGGTGAGTCACTCGTGAATTTTATTTGATAACACACCTTCTGATGTTTTACCGTGATAAAAGGTGCTATCTAAAATTGTTAAGCAACAGGTTTTTTTGTTAGAAGGTATCAAGAGATATGGATCAAAAGGCAGGTAAACGGAATGAGGTACAGATCAGCTGTGATCTAAATGAATGGCGGAAAAGGCTCAAGGAGCTAAATGGTTTACTCCAATTCCTGTATTGGCCTCTGTGTATCATCATCCTTCAATGTCTTCCCTCTATTGACCAGCATTTTTGGTACTGCCTTTGCTTGGTTTCACTGTTAACTATCAAAACTCATGGCTACAGCATCTCCAGTTATAGCTCTTTCTCCCACAGCAACGTCTGGAGCCCCCAAGATTTATCCTTGCCCCTTCCCTGTACTCATCTAAATACTGCCTCTTGGTGACATCATGCAAAGCCATGATATCAGCTTCCACTTGTACACTAATTGCTCTCAGCTCTTTGACTGCACCATAGAGAAGTTAATTGTATTTATAGGTAACAGTTGGGCAATGTCAACTCCTGAACTGGTTGTAATCAGTTGAGGGGGGTTGGAGAGCAATTTTCCAGGGTTATTTTCCCCTTATTTTGCCCAATGTTTTATCGCCATTAAGTCTTTTCCGTATGTTCATATATTCTACCTCTTAATCACGTCATCCAACCGCTTGGCAAACATCCAATCTTGGGAAAGCCATAACTTCCTCCAGGTAAACATTCAGAATATCAAAGTCATTGTCTTTGTCCCCTGCACAAACACCTTTGATACCAACTCCATACCCTTCTGACCCAGGCTGTTTGTATCCTATTTGACTGCTCATGAAATTCCCTCTGTTTCTCCAATTTTTGCCTTCTAAGACCCTCAAGAAAAACCCACTTCTTTGACCATGTTTTTGTCAATCATCCTTCTTCGCTTCATCATCCAATTTTTTGCTCACCCCTCTGAAGCACTTTGGGATGTTTTTCTACATTGAAAAGCACTCTATTAAAGCAAGATGGTGTTGCTATTAAAGTTAACAGAGTAATTGGAGCTATAAGTAGACACTGGTGATCTGTAACAGCATACTAACCCATATCTTCACCATGTCCTTCATAGTTCCAAGATCAATATTAGGTGACTATCATTTTATTGCAGTCTAAACAGTGGGATGCCAGAGCCATAAAGGTAATTTTCCCAATTTCCCAAATACAAGTTTTAGAGACGTATACTATTTTTAATGGTGAATTCACAGTGGGTTTTGATATTGGGTGTGAAGGGTTTCCCCAATATTTGAGTGTAGTTCTTTGCTCCATTGCACAACATGTATTATGGCGGTCCATGAAAAGACTAAAATATTTCGCTTTTTTGTTTCTTTGGGGCGGAAAAGGGTCAAACTTGTTGGGAGGTAACACTTTATTTTGAAAAACAATGCACACCCTCTTGACAGTACGCTGCCATCCTGCTCCATCCCTCTTAACCACATCTCTTCTCAAACATCATTGTGCCCCCCAACCACACATTAAACATTACATTTAATGGGTTATGGGCAGCCACGATCTATCACAAGAGCTTTGAAAGAGGGAGGGAAATGGTCAGTAAATTCTCAACAACTAAGTCTAGATTAAAAGACACAAGGCTTCTGCTGATTAGCTGTTCATACAACTTAAATGAGCTGTGGAAAATGACTTTAAATTATAGGAGCCACAATTTCAGGAGTACTCATTAGAATAATTATCTAAATCTTTTCTCTTTCAATTAGAGGCTTTGTTTAGTGAGGTTACATTTTGTGCAAAGAAACCAGGTAGAAACTGTCACAATTCTAGTTTGAGATTTCTAATGCATGAGATAACTAAACAGAACTAATAAATTGAACAGCCATCATCAAACAAATCATTCTCTCCCTCTATAAAGAATAACTACATCATACGGTTATTCTTTCCTTCATTCAGCCAAGACCAAGCCAAATTTTTCAGGTCCCCTGATTGCTCAGTAAATCCACTATCTGTTGTGACATTGAACTGTGAAAACCAGAAACACAAGACCAAATAAAATGTTCTTTCAACCTGCAGCTAAATGTTTGTCATCAAAGGCAATATTGCAAGAGATAGTTAGAGACCAGCATTGTATCTCAGGAATTAATGTACACCAGAACAGTTTGCAGTATCTCACTTATTTCAGGACTGCCAATGACTGCAAAATAGAAAAGTTTAATGGCATGAGCAACTCAAAAGAGCAAAGGAAGGAGATGTAATTAAAAAGAAAGAGAGACCAAACTACAAAAAACATATCAAGTTAATACTTGGATTAAAATATTCTATTTAGATATTTACTGCTTTCCACAAATTGAAGTGTCCACACAGGAAACTTGAAACTCGACGAATTATACAGTTGAGAAAGAACAATAGCTTTGTATGTGTGCAGTCTCAGTTCAAGTGATAAATTTACCTATATCAATTAGCTTCATTCAAACTAAGGTTAGAGCCATTTAGCTTGAATTGTTCATTGCATTCAGACACCATTAGAGCGCAATAATTGTTCTTCAAAAAAAAATTGCACAGACGCTTATTTTGTTGTGCCTGTTAAAGGGGTATTTAAAAGCATACGAAATTCGAGCGTGCATTCTTCTAAAGTGCAAGCAGATTTACCATGCTTGCTCCAACAACAGCTCAGGTGTTGAGAACAGCAATTTGCATTTATATACCACAGATTAATGAAAAAAGAAATGTCCTAAGGCACTTCATAGGTCAGCAAACAAACTTCTTTTTAAAAAATTCATTCATGGTATACGGCCATCGATGGCAAGGCCAGCATTTATTACCCATCCCTAGCTGCCCTTGAAAAGGTGGTGGTGAACCACCTTCTTGAACTGCTGCAGTCTGCATGGTGATGGTACTCCCACAGTGTTGTTAGGTAGGGAGCTTCGGGTTTTTGACCCAGCAACGATGAAGCAACTACGATATATTTCCAAGTCGGGATGGTATATGCAAAAGCAAAATACTGCAGATGCTGGAAATCTGAAAGAAGAACAGAAAATGCTGGAAATATTCAACAGGTCAGGCAGCATCTGTGGAGAGAAAATCAAAAGTTAATGTTTCAGGTCTGTGACCTTTCATCACAACTGGCTGAAGTTAGAAATGGAATAGGTTTTGAACAAGTCAAAGTAGAAGGGGGAGATAAAAGAACAAAAGGGGAAGGTCTATGATAGGGTGGAAGGCAGGAGAGATTAAATGACAAAAGGTTTCTGGAGACAGTTGCTGAGGAAGGCGATGCGGCTTTGAAAGCGTGTTTTGGTAGTTACCTGATCAAACACAAGAATCATGATAGAAAGCAATGAAGGTGACCAAGGTAGAAGAGACAAACAGAAATCCCAGAGAGAAGAGCAGAAATTCTTAAGGCAGACATTCCTGGAAGAGAAGTGGCAGTGAATTAAACACTAATACAAAAGCAAACTACTGCAGATGCTGGAAGTCTGAAACAAAGACAGAAAATGCTGGAATGGCGTGCAGCTTGGGGAGGAATTTGTAGGTGGTAGTGTTCCCATGCAGCTGCTGCCTTTATCCTTCTAGTCGTTGGCGGGTGTGGGTTTGGGAGGTGCTATCGAAAAAGCATTAGCTTGTTGCTGCAGTGCATCTCATAGATGGTACACACTGTAGCCACTGTGCACTGGTGGTGGAATGAGTGAATGTTTAAGGTGGTAGATGGTATGCACGTAGTCCGGTGTTGTAGCTTCACCAGAATGGCACCTCATATTCAGGTATGCCTGGTGCTGTTCCTGGCATGCTGCTCTACACTCCTCATTGAACCAGGGTTGATCTCCTTACTTATGGTAATGGTAGAGTGAGGGATATGTCGAGCCATGAGGTTACAGATTGTGGTGGAATACAACTTTACTGCTGCTGATGGCCCACAGTGCCTCCAGAATGCCCAGTTTTGAGCTGCTAAATCTGTTCTGAATCTATGCCACTCAGCACAGTGGTAGTGCCACATAACACAATTCGTGTGAAGAAGGGACTTCATCTCCACAAGGACTGTGCTGTGTCACTCCTATCAATAGTTTTTTTTTTAATTCGTTCCTCAGATGAGAGCATGGCTGACAAGGCCAGCATTTGTTGCCCATCCCCAATTGTCCTCGAGAAGGTGGTGGCGAGCCGCCTTCTTGAACCATTGCAGTCCATCTGCTGTAAATATACCCATCGTGCTGATAGGGAGGGAGTTTCAGGTTTTTGACCCAGCAATGGTGATATAGTTCCAAGTCAGGATGGCATGGGACTTGGAGGAGAACTTGTAGGTGGCGTTCCCATGCATCGACTCCTTGTCCTTCTAGGTAGAAGTCGCGGGTTTGGAAGGGGCTGTCAAAGGAATCTTGGTGAGTTCTGAGACATACAGATTGGAAAGGATGAGGTCAAACAGGTTTTTCCCTCCCGTTGGTTTTCTCACCACCTGCCACAAGCTCCAACAGGTATATCCTTCAGGACTCACCCAGCTTGGGCAGTCGTGGTGCTACCGAGCAACTGGATGATGGATATTGAAGATCCCTCACCCAGAGTACATTCTGCGCCCTCGCTACCCTCAGTGCTTCTTCTAAGTGCTGTTCAACATGGAGGAGCACTGATTCCTCAGTTGAGGGAGGGCATGAGGTGGTAATCAACAGGAGGTTTCCTTGTCCATTGTTTGACATAATGTCATCTGACGTCATAGGGTCCAGAGTCAATGTTAAAGACTCCCGGGGCTACTCCCTCCTAACTGTATACCACTGTGCCACCACCTTTTGTGGGATTCTCCTGCCGGTGGAACACGACATACCTGGGGATAGTTATTGAGGAGTCTGAAACATTGACTGTAAGGTATGATTCTGTTAGTATGACTACATCAGGCGGTTGCTTGATTAATCTGTGGGGACAGCTCCCCCAATTTTGGCATAAGTGCCCAGATGTAAGGAGAACTTTGCAGTGTCGACTGGGCGGGGCATACCAGTGTCATGTCCTGTCCTTAGGTTAATGCTGGTTTTATTGTTAAAGTTTTTCATACTGATTTGATAACAGAGTGCCTTACTAGACCATTTCAGAGGGTGGTTAAGAGTCAACCATTGCTCTGCATCTGGAGCCACTGATAGGCCAGTCTAGATAGGGGCAGGAGATTTCCATCCCTAAACGACATTAGGGAACCAGATGGGTTTTTACGACAGTCCAGTAATTTAATGGTCACCAATACTGATGAGCTTTTTATTCCAGATTTAATGAACTGAATTTTAAATTCCCCAACTGCTGGTGTGGGATTTGAACTCGTGTCTCCAGTTCATTGGGTTCTAGGCCAGGAAAGGGGCGATTGGGGGGCTAAGTTTTATGGAAGAGATAGGTTTTTGGAGAGGTTTTTTTTTAAAAAAAGAGAAAATTATTGCAGGATCCACATTTCTAAAGGGTCTACCATCAGGTGAAGGGAGAATGAAATGCATAGGCAGCCAGAATATGGGGGACAGCGCAAGAAAGAAAACATTTTCATTTACACAGAGCAGTGGTAGGACACAGGGCTGAAATAGACTTCAGCGATAGGGTGTGAAAATGCCATGGAGGGATATATAGATGACGACCAGGATGTTAAGCTTGTTAATTGGGCAACAGAGAGCCAAACGTAGATCAGCGAGGACTAGGGCGATGGGCAAATAAATGGGATGCAATATGCTGCAGTTTTTTGACAAATCAGACTTTATGGAGGAAGAAAGGAAAGCATTGGAGTAAATCAATTCTAGGGGTGACAAAAAAGGTACATATCAGGGTTTAAGCATTGGAGGGATATGGGAAGTGGAAGGCAATACCATAAAAGTGAAACTAAGCAGTTATTGCGGCATAGAACATGTTGGATCTGAAGCTTAACTCGGTTTCGAACAGGATTCAGAAAACACAGCTCAAGAAAGTAGCCAATGAGGAAAGATGAAATCAGAGTGAGGTAGTAGTTTTGTGGTAGATGTTGAAGGCAATGGCTTTGGTCTTCCCAAGGCTGATCTGGAGGAAGCCAAGATGCATCTAACACTGGATGTTAGGTCAGCAGTCTTTGTACGACAGAAGTAGTTGAGGCATTAAGATAGGTGAAGAAGTAGAGAGAGCAGCATTGGTCCACTGATAGAGGCTGACTTATGTTGCAGATAGATGGAAGTGGAATCATGTAATGGCAGTCACACAGATTTGAATAATAGTGGAGAGGCATTGGAAGAGGATGGGGTCGTTGACTTTATCAAGCACTATGGCAAGGTCAAGGAGGAATTAAACACCATAGTCACAGAGGACATTATTCATAACTTTGGTTAGTGTCATTTCACTGCTGTGAGAAAGGAATATATCAGGACTGAGGGGTCTCAAAGAGGGAATTAGGGAAGAGATGAACATGTGACAAGAATGTAATTGAGGCACCATGAAGTGAAAGAAGTGGTTTCGGTCTACACCTTTGATGGCAAGGAAAATTTGAAGTAGCTAGTCGATGGAAGCAGCCATGTTTTAACTGAAGTCTGACATGCACTTCATTCAGACCAGCAAAGGTGTTCTGATGTCAATGGCCTGTTCCCAGGAATATTCAAGATGACAGCATTGCTCAGTACATGCAGACATAATAAAATAGAATGTTCAAGACAACAAAAAGCTTAAATGATAAAAGGAAAGCATGTGGACAAGGCAGTCACCATCAATTCCTGATACAACGACTCAGACATTCTCTCTAACATTGCTTTGTCTCTAAATTAGTTTTTAATTATGTTTTTCATCGCAACTATAACATTTCCCATAATGCCTTAGCTTTTGAGAAGCATTAGGGCCAGTCAAATGCAGAGAGTCAAGATTTATAAAATCCCTACTAGAACTAGATTGCAAAATGGACTGAGGTTACAGATATGCAAGATTTATTTCGAATATTGAGAAACTAGGTGAAGAGCCAAAATACATAATGCAGTACATCATCAAGGCTGAAAAGAATGAGAGGAGAGACAAGATAATCGGCCAATGATTAAAACCCAGGCTGAGCATTGCTACAGACCCAAACTTGCATAACTTAAGAGGAAGGGAGAACTGAGGAAGTTAATGAGCACCACAGCATTATAGTCCTGTGATAGAATGAGCAGGAAACTGATGGATCAATTTCTTCACAGTCACCTATAGTTTCTCGTATTCCATATCTTCATTCAGATCAAATCATTTTTACATGCTATAAATGAGTGACAACAATTTTACAGAAAAGAATGTAAAATTTTTTTTTTAAAGTTACTTTCCACATACCCCAAATAATTTTAGCTTATACCCCATTATCTATAGTGGATATGGAATCATAGGACAACAACACTCTACAGTTCAACCTCAAGGGCTGTACAAATAGTTCACTGATTAGCACAAGTCAAGGTCCCATCATGGCTCCGGAGACTGGAATATAGAAAGGTCCTACAGTAACATAATCACAAGGCTCAAGTTCAACTTTTGCAGCTAAAATTAAATTGTAGTGGAAATGTCCTATTTCTCAATTTGTTTTAAATTTGATTTTGGCTGACCAGAGACCAATTGAAGGACATGTTCTTTAATTCCTACTTTATTGGAGTCGGATTCAGGTGCCCGAGTCATTAATATGGTAGTTATTTTATGGGGATTAAATGCTAATTTCACCACCCAAAAGGAGCAATAATTCACAAGACAGAAAGAGTTAAAAACTATACAGACACGTAAATCCTTACAGTTGGTACAGATTTCTAGAATTTTTAGGATTGTTTTTATTTTTATTTATTTATTTATTTAGAGATACAGCACTGAAACAGGCCCTTCGGCCCACCGAGTTTGTGCCGACCAACAACCACCCATTTATACTAACCCTACAGTAATCCCATATTCCCTATCACCTACCTATACTAGGGACAATTTACAACGGCCAATTTACCCATCACCTGCAAGTCTTTTGGATGTGGGAGCAATGCCACATGTTTTTACACTTGCACAAAAATTCACAATTTACTCATGTCTGTAGTTACAAATCTTCCACATTATTGAAATCAAACCAGCATCACCTGCAAGATACCTTCCAAATAGCAGTTTGGTGACTGTGCATTCCAGTACTGTGATACTGAATCACACGTGACATTTGTGGCATGAGGTGCGTTTTCTAGTGTAGACTTAGTCAAATTTTGCACTGTGCTTTTTTGGACTTTCATTAGCTGAAATACCATCCACTTTCAAACTCATTACATTACTTACATCAGATATTATGAAGTGAACCCTTTAAGGTGACTCATTGGTGCAGTATTCAAATGTCACCTTGATTAAATACAATCAATAAATGCTCCATTCCCCTCAGTGATCTCACTATTCTACATTATCTACTGAACACTCTCCAACTTTAACCCAGTTCTCTCAACATTGTTTTCTTTCACAGTTACCAGATAGCATGAGTCAACTCTTCCTAGTTCAGCACTTAATCACAGAACATTTCCTAGTATGACACTAATTAATAATAAAACAACCTATCTCTGCCACTCTGTATTGAAAGAGAAAGAATACCAGAATCTGCACACCTTTGGTTCCATTGAGATGAAGCTATGCGTTCCTCGACTAGAAATTGTTGATCGTTTCATTGTCCTACTGTGATAAAAGTGGTAGTAGTCTTTCAAGGATCCAATCTGGAAAGGAAAGAAAATATTTCAATGCGTACATTTTCTTCAAAACATTCACTACCTTTTGTTTGGCTTGGATAAATTATTCAGTTTAATTTAATCTAGGTGATCTCAAATGTTATCCTGACCCTCGGGATCATCTTTCACAGGAAAAAAGCAACATGATACAAAACACATCATTATCTTTTCATGGGCTCATTTGGTTTTGAAGACTTTGCAATTTTCAAGCCTTAGTGGAGACGGAATTTGCTTGCACACATTAAAATACAACTGACAAAACTTTCGTCACAGGAGCTCCTTGCTGCCTTCACACAAGACAATTTTAAATCATCACGAGAAGCACATGAAAAGTGCAGCTTACTGTGATAATATAAAGGGACTGTCAATTGTCACCGCTCAGACTGTTAGCAGAACTTCTGTGAGGTTTGTCAACAAGAACAATTTGCTCATGGCAAAAAATTCCACACAACATAAGATTTGAAGACATGTTACAATTTAAAAGCCCTTCATGTGAAGTCTTTAAAGACAGCAAATTAAGGTTGTTCAGCTGCATACACCTACATGATTCTGCTATTAGACTGGTCATCTTTGTACTTTTATCAATCTGATTGAAATGCCAAAAGTATATCTTAAAATCCCCACACTGTCCACTGCACATATCAGCTCTACCAAGATATTCTTTAGAGTTCAGCATGACTGATCTCTCTGGTGGTGGACCCTATGTTCTACGATCAGAGATTCACTCTTACTCATCAATATCTAATCATAAGAGTCATAATGCAACTCAAAATAGGATACTGCAATCTCAAACACACACCCATTTTTCTCCTACATTTCAGAAGATGCTCTGAACACTCCAGTGAGAGGAGGTCAGTATAATTTATTTGCTATATAATATGAACAGATATATAATACAAACAGATTTATAGTGAATTTGTATCTATTTTGTAATGCCCCTCATAATGGAGAAAATAAAGCAGGCTAAGCAATCCCTTCAATGAACTTTTCTAGTGAGTTGCACTATACCTAAACAAGGAGCTCTCTATTCTATTCTGGATTTTTGTAGATTCTCTTTTCTTTTAAGCATGCTGGACAGGGGGCCAAAGGTTTGCCTTCCAACTCATCCAGATCGGCATGCCTAGGGATTGCCCAGTCAAACTGCCAATTGAGCCTGCTGCCAAACTCCTAGATGCAAGCTCCTTGCTGTCAACTTCCATTGAGCACATATGAATGAAGCGATTCCAACACATTGTGAATGACTGCTTGGAAAGTCTTAATCAAGCTGATACTGTACATGGGAAGCAGCATTCTGGATAGATATTTCATTTGAATCTAATCCACCTTCTCAAAAGCCATGTTGTGGAGATCACTTCATTATTTAAGGAGGGAGGAACCAAGTATCACAAATCTGTTAAAGTAACATCAAGTGTGCGGAAATTACTGAAGTCCATCAGAGACAGTGAATGAACACATGGATAAGTATCAACTGATCAAAGAGAGTTAGCATGGATTTGTGATGGGCAGGTCATATCTGATAGATATACTTGAATTTTTTGAAGTGGTCTTCAGGACAGTAAATAGGGGAGTATCAAAGGTTGTTGATTATACAAAACTTCCAGAAGGCATTGGATAAGATTCTGCACAAGAGTTTAGCAGCAAAAGTGATGGCACCGGTAACCTTGTGACATGGTTTGGTAATTAGCTGGGAGATAGGAGAGAGCAAGGATAACAGGTTTGTTCTCTGCCAGGCATATGCATTTGTAAGTTTGCAAAATAATGAAACGTATCAGGGTGGAAGGAGCTGAACACCGACTATCTTGTTTGCATAAACAAGTGATACAAATTTGATTTCAATTGTTGACAAATTTTCTTATTACCATTCTTTCTCTGAAAATTGGATAGTTCCAATGGCACTAGCAGTCGTTCAGTTCCAAATCATAATTTTTTGTGTACAATTCTAGGCACAGTGTGTTGGTGAGCTATGTGACTGTGGGGATGGTAGTTAAGTGCAATCCTGCCCTCAGCCAATGTTCACACAACCTGGAGTCACTGGGTATCAAACAGGAACCTTGGTCAACATTTCCCAGTCTAGTCTAGGGACACCAATTAGTGTCCTCAGTAGCACAAACTGCCAGTCATCCTAGCACATACTTGGCTATTCCTGGTCTGGATGGCTATTTGAGGCATCTACAAACCTTAAGAGGAACATATTGGTTTTTCAAATTACTTTAGATTGAGTTATAGGACAGAGCAGCTTTAAGCATGGCACTGTGGGTTCTATTAAGTCACAACGTCTAGTTTACAAAAAGAGGCCCCATGAGAAAGATAAGAACAAGATAAACAGAAACTTACAGATTAACTATTACCAAAACATTTGATTTCTGGGAAAGAAAAACATCAACTTGTTGATACAACTTTGCTGCTGAGAAGTAACTCATTTCACAAAAAAGATCACTGAAACATGAATCAAGGGAAGCTAATTGTTTAAAGAACAAGAGGATCAAATGCAGATTCTTAATAAAGGAAAATAGATGAGCAATGTTTCTCGCATAATTTTATTGAGGGTGGATGAAGGGGAAGAAAGAGTTTATTAAAGGTGGTAGGTAATTTGCCCAGGGTCATGCAGTGAATTTAGTTCTCCAGATTTACAGCTAACTCCCACCTTCTCAGGGTCACTAGGGATGAACAATAAATCCAATCTTGCCATCATCAACCACATCTCAAGAACAGCTAAAAAAAATTGGGAGGGGGATAAGGAAAGAATCAACTTTCTCATCTTCAATGTGTTGATTGGTCCAAGTGGCCACAGACTTCACAATTTGCTCATTTTTCTTCCAAATGAATTACCAAGAAGTAAAAAGCAAAGAATTACCAAGAAGTAAAAAGCAATGACAAGACAAAATATTGATAAGATTACCACACAAAAGTGGACACACAAGGAAACTAAAAATGGCTGCGCTGCTTACAGAATAGCAAGCATTCTACTATAAGTAGTCCACTCAGCCTCCCGAGTCAAATGTGGGGCCTAGGTTGATACAGTATTAATTATCCCTTTTTAATCTTTAACAAATAGCCTATTAATAAAGCAAATCAAGTACATTAGCATCAACCAGTAGCAAATATCAACAAACCATCAACTTACAAGAACAAGCTTGTGTAAACAGAACCTAAACAATGCAAATATGGACAAGTCAAGCATCTGTAACAGTTAGGATTTGTCTAATATTGAAGGGCCACAATACTATGGTCCTTTTTTTTTTGTAAAGTACGTATTGGGAGGAACAACCCAATAGAGACGTGTGTGCCAATATCAATTAAGATGAGAGCACTTCTGGGCAGTGAGTCACATAACTCTGAACTATCTTGCTAGAACATTAGTGAAAAATGCAATTCTGACTTAAGCCAAATCCATCCATCCATCGTCACCATATTGTTACGACCGACCGCTTCAATCAAAGCCCCCAATCAAAATATACGATTCTGATGAGAGAAACACATTGATAATTCAATCTCGTCACTCCACAGATTGCCTAACATATCATTTAAAACTTTTCAAATTAAAGAAAGACCCAGCCAAACTGTACCATCCATTAACCCCCCCACCCCCCCCAATGAGGCTAACCAAACGAGGCGTCTTTAAAATCAACAAACTAACTGTTTAATTAGAAAAACTAAATTCTTAAACACTATGAAGATATAAACATTTAAAAATAGAAAAAAATGAGAGTCCTTGCAAATTTACAGTCCAATGTTGCTTGAAGTCCTCACAGAATGTTGCTTGAAATCCTCAGAATGTTGCTTTCCTTCTCCGGCGAATTTCAACAATTAACGACTTGCAAACACTTTCAACAGAATCAATCTGACTTTAGAATTTTTAAGGGATAAAAGATTGTCACAGTCTAACTTCCCTCCCTTCAGTTTAAATTACAAGAGATCTGTGTTTTGGCTTGATGTTTTAGAATTTTGAGATATAATAATTAAACAAACTAAAATCCTATTCCTTCAGTTTAAATGGCTGAGAGTTCTTTCTCCAGGTGCTGACACCACAGTGTTCTCTGTCTCTGTTAGAACAAACTGTCTTCAACTAAAAGCCAATTCAAAACTGAATTGTAACAAATGTACCGCATGACACTCACTCCCAGTGGCTGGATCTATGGTAACGAGAATGCACCCTTTGAATCGCAGACTCAAAATGGCTGTCTCTAATGGCAACCGAAAATGCACCTTTCTATAACTCCTGAGGCTTGCTGGTTCTTAAAGCAATACTGATCATCTGCAAACCTTAAAGGCAAACCGCATATTCCCGGGGAAAAAAAACTACCATGACAATATTGAAAGCACCATGAAATAAATGGCAGAAGGGAGTTTGTATAAGTATGCACAATTAACATATTTTAAATCACCTCGGTATAATTGCAATGAAAGAGGAACCCATCCACAGTTTGAATTGTTTCTTAAAGCATTCTCGCCGTCTTTCCAAAAGCAATTTATCTTTCCACATAACCTAAAAGAGAACAGATACACTGCTCCCTTTTGTGTTTCTCTTTTGTAACAGGTTTCATATTTATCATAAATTATGTTCAACATTTAGTTTCATCATGGGGCAAGTCAAGTCACATTCCTGATTCAACAGTATTTGACAGGCATAAAAGAAAGAAACGTTCTGCATTCGGAACCAAGATCTAACAGAACCACCCAAATTACTCAAAATTTCCTTTTTTTCTTGACTTACATTATAAATTGTGTAAATATTCCTAATGTTTGATATCTTTTCATTCTGCTTTCTCAAGTATTTTGATAATATAGTTTCTGCTCATCAAGGTTGACATTTGGTAGCAGCACTGGAACTTTTTCCCTACTTTAACATGCAGTGATAGGTATGCAGATTAGTTGCAATATATAATTCCCCCTATATTGCCCAAACAGTCATGAGACCTTACTGCATCAGTGAGAGATTCCCATTTGCCACAGCAAACAACCTTTCTTGGCTCATCAAATAAAACCGACAATTAGTAATGAATAGTGGATAATTAAAAACACACGGACATTTCCCCCCTCCCCCACCCCGAACAATTGAGTTCAATTTAAACCAATGGAAACAGAATAGCATCCTAATTCACTTTGTCAGTCTCCTAATTAAGTTAGTTCCAATATAATGGTCCAAATTAAAATCTATCAGGTGGAGTGACTTTCAGATTTCTACCACAATTTAATCTATCATCTTATAAATCATAATGAGTGCTATTTAACCACAAGAGCCAGCTAACTCCAGCTAAAGGAAGCAATATTTAAATGTCCCCACTGGCAACCAGCATGTCACACATGGAATTTTTGCAGAAAATTGGCAACTAATATTCCATTAACAGACACACTGGGAACACACCAGCTCAGGAACTGAAATCATACTGGAGTCAATGTGAAAGAACCGTCCTTTTCTAGATGGTGTAAAAAGCAAAACACATGTACTGATTCCAGCATATTCAACACGCCAGGTAAAATTACAAAGTTTGGGGTGAGGTTCACGAGGAAACTGGGTGGAATTTGATCCAGAGTTACTAGAGTAGGAACTGAAAGTGCAAACTCTGTGTCCTGCTCTAAATAAAATGTTTAGATATTATCTGGGTAGGAATACTAGTCAAAACACCACTTTGGTTTAGTGGATAAGTTCACCATACACTATGATACAAGTAGTTTGCAAGTACAATGAATGGTTTGCACTGCGTTAACAAAATGAGAGCCCAGCTGCAGGAAGGGCACAACAATATAATCTCCAGGCAAGGAGAAGCGAGTGATAACAAGAGTAGGAGGGACAAAGTGCAATACTAAAAAGAAAGAAACTGCACTTCTAAAATTGTTTTTATTATAATAGTGCACTGACTGTGGTGACAATCATACTTTCAACAAGAATAAAGGCTTATTTCTGTGATGTATGAATCATGTTCAAAATAGATTTTCAGCTTATAGTTTATTTATATAGCTAAAATGTAGATTTAATTAACAGTAGTTTTGGGATCAGATTAAGGAGAAGCTGTCATTAAAAAATAACTGGGGAATCAAGAGCTTCTCCAAAATTGTTACTATTTGGGATTACTGATCAACCATAGAAAATATTCAATTTTTCTATAATTCATTTACATACCAGATAAGGTGCAACTTATGGATGATTAGTATCAGTGGATAGGTGTTTACTGCTAATTTAAACTAATACTACCATAAATTATGCATTTAGGGATAATTCACTCCCTTATTTCAACCATCTATCAATTCCAAAACTTTATACACATTCAACACTCAAAGTGCTCATAGAACATAAACCATCTTTACACAATGAAGGACATCTCAACAGGGAACAAATATTTTACAAGAAGCAGACTATTCCATTATATAGACCCATGTTTCATTAACAGTTTAATATACATGTAATATACATGTCCAGACTGGCCAAGAGAGTGTGGGAAAATGGCGCACTGACACGGAACACAAAAGTCCGAGTGTATCAGGCCTGTGTCCTCAGTACCTTGCTCTACGGCAGCGAGGCCTGGACAACGTATGCCAGCCAAGAGCGACGTCTCAATTCATTCCATCTTCGCTGCCTTCGGAGAATACTTGGCATCAGGTGGCAGGACTATATCTCCAACACAGAAGTCCTTGAAGCGGCCAACATCCCCAGCTTATACACACTACTGAGTCAGCGGCGCTTGAGATGGCTTGGCCATGTGAGCCGCATGGAAGATGGCAGGATCCCCAAAGACACATTGTACAGTGAGCTCGCCACTGGTATCAGACCCACCGGCCGTCCATGTCTCCGTTATAAAGACGTCTGCAAACGCGACATGAAATCGTGTGACATTGATCACAAGTCGTGGGAGTCAGTTGCCAGCATTCGCCAGAGCTGGCGGGCAGCCATAAAGACAGGGCTAAATTGTGGCGAGTCGAAGAGACTTAGTAGTTGGCAGGAAAAAAGACAGAGGCGCAAGGGGAGAGCCAACTGTGCAACAGCCCCAACAAACAAATTTCTCTGCAGCACCTGTGGAAGAGCCTGTCACTCCAGAATTGGCCTTTATAGCCACTCCAGGCGCTGCTTCACAAACCACTGACCACCTCCAGGCGCGTATCCATTGTCTCTCGAGATAAGGAGGCCCAAAAGAAAGAATCTTAAAAATATAGATTATAGAATACACTCAGTCAAGCCAAGCCATCAGTTCTTTGTTTTTTTTCTCATTAAAATAAACTGGAGATGCTTCAGTTATGTTGACTTCTGCAAATCAGAATCTGAAACAATTGATTCTACCAATGGTGAATGTCTTCAGTTCAGAACAGTTATGTTAACCAAAGAATAATGATACTATGTATATATACATCAAATAATCCAGTACCAAATCCAGTTTACAATTATATGGCAGCCAAATGCTTTTGCAAACATGGCATGAACTAATGCATCATGGTCCAGTCATTTTGACTTAGTTCATTTGTAACTAAGCTATACCAATTGTTGGTCCAAACAATTAGTGAGCAAAAGCATCACTAATTGTTATGTTACGCCACAACTAGGAATTTCCTAACTTGGATCTTTCTTCAGTCCCTGCCGAAAAGTGCAGTTGTGTACACAGAGAACAAGCAAGGACAGGCATAACTTGGATTCTCCACATATTCAAATATCCTATCAGCAATAAGCTCATATGAAAAATGAACACTTCAGTGAGGTACTGGAGGATTGCCACCAGTGGAACCATAGACCAGCATGAGTCAGCACATTCAGAAGGTGGAGGGAATTTGTTTTCAAAAACTTGTTACATTAAGCAACATAGACTGCATTTCAGAGCAATTCCAGTTCCCAAAGTAATGTAACCAAGATTTTAAAAAAGCTTAAGCTAGGGTGCCTGAGATAACTCAGGAGAACAGTTTTCATGGTGTATTTTGTAGACAAAAATATTTGACTCCATCTAAAACATCAGTGAATAAGCAGATCTTATGGTATAGGATTGTTCTCTACTGTCCCAGAAGTTTTGGAGACTTTATTTCCAGTTATCTCTTCTCCTTATCCAAGGAAAAGATGAGGATGACTCATTCTGGGGCACAGTACAATGGTTGACAGTAACCCTCGAGTGGCTCTCACAAGCAAGCAGCCATGGAAGCCAAGACAGTAAGTGTTAGCACACAATTGAACTAATTCATAGCAAAACAGATCCTGTCCCATCAGCTGCCCATTCGCACTTCTCTTGATTCACGAGATAGCCACAGATCCTTCTGCTGATCATTGATTTTCCCCACTCATAAACCCAGAAACACTGAAGCCAATTGTAATGCTCCTAATACAACAGCTTAGGTATATTACAACTCAGAACCTCGGTCTTCTTGATTTATATGGCTTTGTGCCCCACTAGGTAGTGCATTTTCCCAATAGCTGGGGACTGCCATCATCTATGAAACTATACTTTGAAGAATTCTTCATGAGAGGAAAATAAAAAAGGGGATAGGCAAGAGAAAAAATAAAATTCCTTACAAAGTGTTTGCCCAGGCTCTGTGGGTAATATTCTTGCCCAAGTCAGAAGTTTGTGGGTTCAAGCCCCACTCCAGGTACTTGAGCACACCAATCTAGGCTCACATTCCAGTGCAGTACTGAGGGAGTGCTGCACTGTCAGAGGTGCCTTTTTTCAGATGAGACGTTAAACTAAGGCCCTGTCTGCCTTCTCAGGTGGATGTAAAAGATCCCTTGGCACTGTGAAGAAGAGCAGGGAAGTTATCCCCAGCATCCCCGCCAATACTTATCTCTCAATTAACATTAAAAAAAAAATTATCTGGTCATCACATTGCTGTTTGTGGGAGCTTGCTGTGCGGAAATTAGATGCCATGTTTCCTACATTACAACAGTGACTACACTTCAAAAATACATCATTGGCTGTAAATGCTTTGGTGGTCATGAAAAGGCACTATATAAATGCAAGCCTTTCTTCCTTTAAGCCCTCGCAACCCTCAGATATCTGTGCTCCTCCAACTCTGGCTCATGAGCATCCCCAATTTTAAAATCACTCCACCAATGGTGGCTGCACCTTCAGTTGCCCAACCCTAAGCTCTGGAACACCTTCCCTACACCTCTCCACCTCACTTTCCTCCTTTACGGTACTCCTCAAAACCTACCTCTGGTGACCAGGCTTTTGGTCATCTGACTCAATATCTCTTTATGTGGCTCAATGTCATATTTTGTTTTATAATGCCTCTGAAACACCTTGGGATGTTTTATTACATTAGATTGGAGAGTTGGGCAGAGAAATGGCAGATGGAGTTCAATCAGGGTAAATGCGAGGTGATGCATTTTGGAAGATCCAATTCAAGAGTGAACTATACAGTAAATGGAAAAGTCCTGGGGAAAATTGATGTACAGAGAGATTTGGGTGTTCAGGTCCATTGTTCCCTGAAGGTGGCAACGCAGGTAAATAGAGTGGTCAAGAAGGCATACGGCATGCTTTCCTTCATCAGACGAGGTATTGAGTACAAGAGTTGGCAGGTCATGTTACAGTTGTATAGGACTTTGGTTCGGCCACATTTGGAATACTGCGTGCAGTTCTGGTCGCCACATTACCAAAATGATTTGGATGCTTTGGAGAGGGTGCAGAGGAGGTTCACCAGGATGTTGCCTGGTATGGAGGGAACTAGCTATGAAGAGAGGTTGAGTAGATTAGGATTATTTTCATTAGAAAGGCGGAGGTTGAGGGGGGACCTGATTGAGGTGTACAAAATCATGAGAGGTATAGACAGGGTGGATAGCAAGAAGCTTTTTCCCCCAGAGTGGGGGATTCAAATACTAGGGGTCATGAGTTCAAAGTGAGAGGGGAAAAGTTTAGGGGGGATATGTGTGGAAAGTTCTTTACGCAGAGGGTGGTGGGTGCCTGGAACGCGTTGCCAGCGGAGGTGGTAGATGCGAACACGATAGCGTCTTTTAAGATGTATCTAGACAGATACATGAATGGGCAGGAAGCAAAGAGATACAGACCCTTAGAAAATAGGCGACATGTTTAGGTAGAGGATCTGGATCGGCGCAGGCTTGGAGGGCCGAAGGGCCTGTTCCTGTGCTGTAATTTTCTTTGTTCTTTATATAAGTAAGTTATTGCTGTAAACTGAGTGCTGAGCTACTTTCATGTTGAACCAAATCTCCTGCCACAATTGGGGAAATGAACGAGGACAGCAGAATCGCATTCTACTGAATTATTACTAAACAGACAGGAAAGCAGTGTGGTGATGCATTTACCAATACACCCCACCTAAATGGATTGTTTGCTGCATGTCGATCATGTTTCGTAGATGGAAAGATGCCAACCAACTAGTAAAGCAGTCACCAATCTGAATGTTTTTCCCACATCTTAATTTTCAAACATAATACATAAAAAGTGTCCTCATCAACCATCATTGGCTCCCCATCCTCACCTGAATTTCCAACCCTTATCCACAAAACCATCCATGGCCTCACCCCTGCCTTATTCTACAATCACCTTAGCACAAGTCCTTCCCACTTGAGTGAGGTTTGACATCCTCTCCCTCTGCTTCACCTTCAGTGGCAAAACCTAAAGCCATCTTAGCCCCATACTCAAACCCTCTCCCACATAGCTTTTGATAGTGGGCGGCACAGTGGGGCAGTGGTTAGCAGCGCAGTCTCACAGCTCCAGCGACCCGGGTTCAATTCCGGGTACTGCCTGTGTGGAGTTTGCAAGTTCTCCCTGTGTCTGCGTGGGTTTCCTCCGGGTGCTCCGGTTTCCTCCCACATGCCAAAGACTTGCAGGTTGATAGGTAAATTGGCCATTAGAAATTGCCCCTAGTATAGGTAGGTGGTAGGGAAAATATAGGGACAGGTGGGGATGTGGTAGGAATTAGTGTAGGATTGGACAGGTGGGGATGTGGTAGGAATTAGTGTAGGATTAGTATAAATGGGTGGTTGATGGTCAGCACAGACTCGGTGGGCCGAAGGGCCTGTTTCAGTGCTGTATCTCTAAAACTAAAAAACTAAAACTAAAAGAGATAGCATTCTCAAAACTTAACTCTTCAAGCCTGCATTCAGTTATCTCTCAACTCTAATGTGACACCTCTGCTTTAACCTCAACCACGTTGGGACCTAATATTATGTTCTATATAAATGCAATCTGTAAAAGAAATATAGATGTCAAAACATACTACTCGGATGTTAAATGTCACCTGTGCACAGAACAAGCATTTTTTTTGTCAAAAGGAGACGGTGTAACTGTAGCTTTAAACAATGCAGGTGTGGAAAAGAAAAGCGTTGCCAGATAAACGGAGACCAATGTGAAACTAAATTCTTCAATGGAACTCGGTTAATCAGTTGATGTGCAGATTGGATTTGCATTAAACCAGCCCGCAGCACATGTGAACGGAGTGGAGATTCAGAATGTTTAAAGCTGGAGTTTTTTCTTTAAATCTAAAAGACTCAACCTTTAAAAAGGTGAGGTGGAAGCGGTGTCCTGCTGTAGCCGGGCGATTTAATTGGCGTTAATGAAGTGCCATCTCTGGCCAGGCTGTAGTGCCGGCAGAGCGACAACAATCTCAAAGTCCTCACTCACTCACCATTGCGAAACAGCGGGAAGCTTCCCCCGCTCCAGAGTTACTCTACTCTGATAAATCACGGGGCATCAAACATTAAGTTGTTTTTTTTTGCTCAGCCTTATGTCTACACGTCTCCCTACACCCCATTAATAGAAATTTTAAAAACAACATCGTCAGCACAAAAGAAAAGGGACCGGAGTGTGTGTCTGAGCTGAGCTGAGCCCCCGCTGTCCCTCTGCGGATCCGGTGTAACACTGGCCGCCTCACACACCTGTGCTGATCCACCTGAGAAAGGAGCTGCTTGAAATAAATAACCTTGAAAGCCAGGTGTGATCTGGAAACCTTTAACCTTTTCTTATAGCTTTCTTTTTAAATATGCAAACTGTAATCCAATTAAAACAATTTCGTCAAGAAAACCACTCATTGCAGACTAAGTTCACTATTAATCCTGAATTACAATCTACTTGATTCCAGCGGGAGAATCACAAGTTAAAGGAACGAATCTGTGTCAGTGCTGCCTGTGTGTGGAAATAAAATCTAAAGCTGAGAGCGATGGAGTGTCAGCGATCGACATGAGCAGTTCCGGACATAGAGGGACACCAAGCCAGATGCGCGAATTGTCTGTTTAGAATAAATTTGCTCCAAAAGCACCTTACCTGTCCCAAGTTTCTGTATCCGTATTTACTCGCTATTGTATTGGCTTCTTCACTTCCTCCGGTTATCCTCACAGCCCAGTGGTTCGTGTACATCAGAGTACTGGAAAACGGGAGCAGAACCCCGAGAAATAATACCAGCGAAAAGACTAGATCCCAGCACCACTTCGCCGTTCCACCCATCTTTTTTTGTTTTTTAAAAATCTGAAGTCCAGCTCCTCACACTCACTTCCCGTGTTAAATTTCAAAGCCGGGCAGATAAAGCGTATGTCCTCTTTATATAAAGTCCTCCACTCCACCACAAGCACGATTATCCGCTCTTCATAAACCTTTCTTTCGCATTTAGTCGGGCTTTTTGATGATAAACCAGGTGGAGAGAAAGGATTGAACCCCAGTCAGTGCCTGTGGTTTGGATGTGCTCCGCAGAACTGAGCAGATTTATGAGCTGCTGTGCTTCCCACTGCTGCAGCTATTGTGTCTGTAGCTCTATCTCTGTGTGCGCCGATGTACTATATACATAGATCTATCTGTGTGTGTGTGTGTGTGTGCAAGTGCGCTATTCGCAGCTCGGTAGCTGCTCCGTTTCTCACTCACATAATCTCTGCTTTAAGATGGCCACAGCGCCTCCTCCAACTCTACCGGTAACTCAATTAATCCTCCCCGCCAGAGAAATCCACGAAAAGGACACCACCCGGTCCTAGTGCGCTCCGATCCAACTAGTTTTTTTCACGCATATTGAAAATTTCCACCAAACCGTGCAAATTGAAATTTCCCCTTCCTTGGCTCGAGAGCACCACAGTTCCTGTAAAGGGGTTGCAGACTTTCTTGTACAAGGAGAGGAACATGGTTCTGTCACTCTCTACCAGCTACATACAGACATACTATCTTTACATTATGTTAATTTTACAAATGTTTATATGTAGATCGGGGGAGCAACACACTGAAGCCGACAAGAAAACAATTACGAGCCATCGCCAAGAATGCCAGGGAGAAATAGTGAAGCTATGAACCAAATGAAATCCCTTCAATAACATTTTCTAACATGTAATATGAGATGTCTTAACGCACACAACTTCAGGCAGTTCACATTACAATCAAGAAATGCTGGAAATACTCAGCAGGTCTGGCAGCATCTGTGACTCTTCTGACGCCCTGCACCATTTTGACAATTTCCAGTTTCCTGGTCCTAATCGCCTCCTCTCCACATCTTCTTTGGCCTCCTTGTCTCGAGAGACAATGGGTAAGCGCCTGGAGGTGGTCAGTGGTTTGTGGAATAGTGCCCGGAGTGGCAATAAAGGCCAATTCTAGAGTGACAGACTCTTCCACAGGTGCTGCAGATAAAATTGGTTGTCGGGGCTGTTACGCAGTTGGCTCTCCTTGCGCTTCTGTCTTTTTTCATGTCAACTGCTAAGTCTCTTCGACTCGCCACACTTTAGCCCCGCCAGTTCCTGGTCCTAATCACCTCCTCTTCACTATGGACGTCTAATCTCCATCCCCCACCAGGATGGTCTAAGGGCACTCCGTTTCTTCCTTGAACAGAGGTCCAACCAGTCCCCATCCACCACCACCCTCCTCCACCTGGCTGAACTTGGTCTCACATTGAACAACTTCTCCTTCAACTCCACTCACTTCCTTCAAGTAAAAGGTGTTGCTATGGGTACCCGCATGGGTCCTAGTTATGCCTATCTTTTTGTGGGATATGTCGAACATTCCTTGTTCCAGTCCTATTCAGGCCCCCTCCGCCAACTCTTTTTCTGGTATAGGTGCCGTTTCCTGCTCCCACCCAGAACTAGAAAACTTTATCAACTTTGCTTCTAATTTCCACCCTTCTCTCACCTTTACATGATCCAGCTCCGACACTTTCCTTTCCTTTCTCGACTTCTCTGTCTCTATCTCTGGGGATAGGCTGTCTACTAATATTCATTATAAGCCCACCGACTCCCACAGTTACCTCGACTACACTTCTTCACACCCTGCCTCCTGTAAGGACTCCATTCCATTCTCCCAGTTTCTCCATCTCCAACGCATTTGCTCTGATGATGCAACCTTCCATGACAGCGTTTCTGATATGTCTTCCTTTTTCCTCAGCCGAGGATTCCCCTCACTGTGGTTGACAGAGCCCTCAACCGTGTCCGGCCCATTTCCCACATCTCTACCCTCACCCCTTCCCCTCCCAGAACCACGACAGGGTTCCCCTTGTCCTTACTTTCCACCCCACCCGCCTCCATATCCGAAGGATCATCCTCCGCCACCTCCGCCACATCTAGCATGATGCCACTACCAAACGCATCTTCCCCTCCCTTCCCCTGTCAGCATTCCAAAGAGATTGTTCCCTCCACGACACCCTCGTCCACTCCTCCATCACCCCCACCACCTCGTCCCCTTCCCATGACACCTTACCCTGTAATCGCAGGACGTGTAATACCTGCCCATTTACCTCCTCTCTCCTCAATATCCAAGGTGCCAAACACTCCTTTCAGGTGAAGCAGCGATTTACTTGTACTTCTTTCAATTTAGTATACTGTATTCGCTGCTCACAATGTGGTCTCCTCTACACTGGGGAGACCAAATGCAGATTGGGCAACCACTTTGCAGAACACCTCCGCTCAGTCCGTAAGCATAACCCCGAGCTTCTGGTTGCTGGCCATTTCAACAGCTCCCCACCCCTGCTCTCATGCTCACATTTCTGTCCTGGGATTGCTGCACTGTTCCAATGAACATCAACTCAAGCTCAAGGAACAGCATCTCATTTACCGATTAGGCACGCTACAGCCTGCTGGACTGAACATTGAATTCAATAATTTCAGAGCATGGCGGGCCCCCCCTTTTTACGTTTAGTTATTTTTTCTTTTCTTCTTTTTACTTTTTTCTTTTTTATTGGGTTATTTTATTTTAGGTCTTTTTTATTTGGTTATTTTATTTTGGGTTTTTTAGTGTGTTTAGTTTGTTTCTACTGTGCCTACCCACTGTTCCAGTTTAATTTTTAAATTTTTAATGTTTGTACTTGGAGTGCCTTGTGCTTTACAGTCTATTCACACCCTCTGTACTAACGCTTTGTCTTTCACCACACCATTAACATACCGTTTGCCTTTGCTCCATGACCTTCTGGTCAGTTATTCTCTATGACCTTGTCCTATCAACACCTCTTTTGTTATCTCTTGCCCTAACTCCCGCTTTACTTGCTTAAAATCTTTTACATTTCTAATATTTGTCAGTTCTGAAGAAGGGTCACTGACCTGAAATGTTAACTCTGCTTCTCTCTCCACAGATGCTGCCAGACCTGCGGAGTATTTCCAGCATTTCTTGTTTTTATTTCAGATTTCCAGCATCTGCAGTATTTTGCTTTTATATCACATTACAATCATTTGGCTTTGGGAAAACAGATACCAGCAAAATAATGTTGTGCCTGATCTTCATCCTGAAATGGGGCAACCGAGAAAACAATTTTTTTGGCATTGGTGGTATTGTAGTTTCAGTCGAGGTTAATGGTTCTGCAAAAATCAAAACACTGCACAAGAAAGTGTGGAAACTAATGCTGAAACAGACAATGTAGATTAATTATTACTGAAAAATAATGGCATATACTAGCCTTCCAAATGATTTTTAAAGTCGTTGTGGACAAATTGTAAGCAAACCTGTAGCCACAATTAAAGCTTGGCTCAGGTATAAAATTAAAACCCAACCCGGGCCCGACCCGACAACAGCCAACCTGAAACCAATCCAGGCCCAAGTCCCTTAATTTTTTGAAATTCCCAACCCAACCCGAAAATAACAAACATATTTTTGTAACTGAAAAAGATCATAGACTAGAAAAAAAAACAGAACAAAACAGTTCAGTCCAGCCTGAACCGACCCGAGCCCGAATGCTGGCCGACTAATATAGACCCGACCCGACCCAAACCCGACACATGTAGTCGGGTTTCGTCGGGTTCGGTCGGGAAGCCAGGCTTTAGCCACAATATCTTTCTTTTGGGCCTCCTTATCTCGAGAGACAATGGATACGCGCCTGGAGGTGGTCAGTGGTTTGTGAAGCAGCGCCTGGAGTGGCTATAAAGGCCAATTCTGGAGTGACAGGCTCTTCCACAGGTGCTGCAGAGAAATTTGTTTGTTGGGGCTGTTGCACAGTTGGCTCTCCCCTTGCGCCTCTGTCTTTTTTCCTGCCAACTACTAAGTCTCTTCGACTCGCCACAATTTAGCCCTGTCTTTATGGCTGCCCGCCAGCTCTGGCGAATGCTGGCAACTGACTCCCACGACTTGTGATCAATGTCACACGATTTCATGTCGCGTTTGCAGACGTCTTTATAACGGAGACATGGACGGCCGGTGGGTCTGATACCAGTGGCGAGCTCGCTGTACAATGTGTCTTTGGGGATCCTGCCATCTTCCATGCGGCTCACATGGCCAAGCCATCTCAAGCGCCGCTGACTCAGTAATGTGTATAAGCTGGGGATGTTGGCCGCTTCAAGGACTTCTGTGTTGGAGATATAGTCCTGCCACCTGATGCCAAGTATTCTCCGAAGGCAGCGAAGATGGAATGAATTGAGACGTCGCTCTTGGCTGGCATACGTTGTCCAGGCCTCGCTGCCGTAGAGCAAGGTACTGAGGACACAGGCCTGATACACTCGGACTTTTGTGTTCCGTGTCAGTGCGCCATTTTCCCACACTCTCTTGGCCAGTCTGAACATAGCAGTGGAAGCCTTACCCATGCGCTTGTTGATTTCTGCATCTAGAGACAGGTTACTGGTGATAGTTGAGCCTAGGTAGGTGAACTCTTGAACCACTTCCAGAGCGTGGTCGCCAATATTGATGGATGGAGCATTTCTGACATCCTGCCCCATGATGTTCGTTTTCTTGAGGCTGATGGTTAGGCCAAATTCATTGCAGGCAGACGCAAACCTGTCGATGAGACTCTGCAGGCATTCTTCAGTGTGAGATGTTAAAGCAGCATCGTCAGCAAAGAGGAGTTCTCTGATGAGGACTTTCCGTACTTTGGACTTCGCTCTTAGACGGGCAAGGTTGAACAACCTGCCCCCTGATCTTGTGTGGAGGAAAATTCCTTCTTCAGAGGATTTGAACGCATGTGAAAGCAGCAGGGAGAAGAAAATCCCAAAAAGTGTGGGTGCGAGAACACAGCCCTGTTTCACACCACTCAGGATAGGAAAGGGCTCTGATGAGGAGCCACCATGTTGAATTGTGCCTTTCATATTGTCATGGAATGAGGTGATGATACTTAATAGCTTTGGTGGACATCCGACCTCGTCAGCAGACGTGGTCTCTTCAGACTACTAGAAAAGATCGGATGTCCACAATATCACAGATAACAAAATGAGGCAGTATTTAATTGCTGTTAATCAGACCGGGAATAACATAACCATGAAACAGCAAAAAAGTTGGTTATTAATGTTGTGATATCACTTTAATAGTTCGACTATTTCACACATGATTTCACACAGGAAGTGACACAACCAACATATGATAGTTCACCGTGTTAGTCACCTAGTTGCACGTGTATTATAGAGCTCTCTTGTAAAGTTGTTACTTCACAGTAAAGAACCCATTCAACTCAAGATTGTCTAGTACCTTATTGCTGACGAAAGCAATAACCCAACAAGTAACATCATAAAGACTTTTCCCGCAAGAATTTTTCTTCTCTCCTTCTTCTCCTCCCTCCCCCCACCCCCAACCAAATTCTGGCTCCTGTTGAGTTCCTGTTCCAGAACAGATTCCTTCCACTTGGTATCTCACCTGAGTGACCACTCAACCCGAGTGACTTTAGCGACACCTGGAATTTCATTGGGGGTTCTCTAGGGGAACATTGGCAGAACACCACAGAAACAGTGTAAACTGCTAAAAAAAAATGAACAGTGATGTTGGTTCTCCAGGGTTTCTGCCAAAGTTATGCAGGAGATGGCGAGATCCCCATGGGGTTCAGAACCAATAGTGTTCTTCATTATTTATCTGTTAGGGGATTGTAACTAAGGCCTTTTCTGTCTCACCAAATGTCCACATATGCACATTTTCCAGCAGAGTTGGAATATTCCAGCTGATTATTTTTCATCCCTAGCCCAGGGGTCCTGAGCCCAACTTAGGGTTGCCAACCCTGGCTAGACATTCCAGGAGGTGTCATCACATGACTTCCTGTTGTCAACCTTTCCAATCCCCACACTGGTTGCCCAACATGCCCATCCTTGTGGTGCAATGGCTTCCCATGCAAATTGGACAGTGAATAGACTCCTCTTTACTTGATTGCGTGATTCATGACTGTCAAATAGCCTTTTTTCCACAAGTCTGATCTTTCTATAAGTAATAAGCTAAAGTTTTCGAAGATTATTTTTTAAAAACACATGATTTTTAATGCCCCGATGATATTTCTCTTGAATTGCTTGCAGGAGTGTCCAGAAGATTAGTCTTTAATTCCTGGAGACTCCAGAGCAATCCTAGAGGGTTAGCACCCCTAGTGCAACTGTATTCCCTTAATGTCAGTTTGTCTGAAGTCAAATAACCTATCATAGAATAGAATCATAGAAAGTTTGCTGGAACAAGCAAATGGGGATCCTGTAGATGTAGTATATCTGGACTTCCAGAAGGCATTTGATAAGGTGCCGCACAAAAGGTTAATACACAAGGTAAGATACATAGGGTTAGGGGCAATTTATTAGCTTGGATAGAGGATTGGCTAACCAACAGAAAACAGAGAGTCGGGATAAATGGGTCTTTAATGGGGTGCTACAGGGTTCGCTCCTCAGGCCCCAACTATTTACAATCAATATGAATGACGTGGATGCAGGGATAGAAGGTACTATAGCCAAATTTGCAGATGACACTAAAATAGGTGGGATAGTAAGTTGCAATAAAGAAATAAGAAATTTACAAATGGATATGGATAGGTTCGGTGAATGGGCCAAAATTAGGCAGATGGAGCTGAACGTGGATAAGTGTGAGGTTATCCATTTTGGTCGAAAGAATAGAAAGGCAAATTATTACGAAATGGAGAGAAACTTCAGAGTGCTTCAGTGCAGAGGGATCTGGGTGTCCTCGTGCATGATTCGCTGAAAACTAGTATGCAGGTGCAGCAGGTAATAAGGAAGGCAAAATGGAATTTTGGCATTTATTGCTATAGGAATAGAGTATAAAAGTAGGGAAGTGTTGCTGCAACTGTACAAGGCATTAGCGAGATCTCACCTGGAGTATTGTGTACAGTTTTGGTCCCCTTACTTGAGGAGGGATGTAGTTGCACTGGAGGCAGTTCAAAGGAGGTTCACTAGATTGATTCCAGAGATGAGAGGTTTCTTATGAAAAGAGATTGAGCAGTTTAGGCCTTTGCTCTCTAGAGTTTAGAAGAATGAGAGCTGATCTAATTGAGGTATATAAGATGATTAAGGAGATTGACAAAGTAGACAAACAGAGGATGTTTCCTCTTGTGGGGTAATCTAGAATGAGAAGTCATAGTTTTAGGATAAGGGGTAGCAAATTTAAAACAGAGATGAGGAGAAATTACTTCTCTCAAAGGGTTGTGAGTCTGTGGAATTCACTAGCCCAGAGTGCGGTGGATGCCAGGATATTGAGTAAATTTAAGGAGGAGATAGACAGATTTTTAATTAGTAATGGGTTGAAGGGTTATGGAGAACGGGCAGGAAAGTGGAGTTGAGGTCAAAATGAGATCAGCTATGATCGTATTGAATGGTGGAGCAGGCTCGAGGGGCTGAATTGCCTACTCCTACTCCTAGTTCTTATGTTTAAGGCACAGAAAGAGGCCACTTGGCCCATCATGTCTGTGCCGACCGAAAAACGATCCACCTATTCTAATCCCACTTTCCAGCATTTGGTCTGTAGCCCTGCAGATTACAGCACTTGAGGTGCATATCCAGACTCCTTTTGAATGAGTTGAGGGTCTCTGCCTCAACTACCCTTTGAGGTAGTGAGTTCCAGACCATCACCACCATCTGGGGAAAATGTTTTTCCTCATCTCACCTCTAATTCTTTTTACCAATCACTTTAAATCTATGCCTCCTCATCACTGACCTCTCTACTAAGGTGAATAGACCCTTCACCTCCACTCTATCCAGGCCCCTCAAAATTTTGCACATTTCAATCAGATCTCCCCTCAGCCTTCTCTGTTCGAAGGAGAACAGCCCCAGCCTATTCAATCTTTCCCCATAGCTGCATTTTTGCAGTCCTGGCAACATCCTCATAAATCTCCTCTGTACCCTCTGTAGTGCAATTGCATCCTTTCTGTAATGAGGTGACCAGAACTGCACACAGTACTCAAATTGTGGCCAAACCAATGAGTTATACAGTTCCAGCATAACCTCCCTGCTCTTATATTCTATACCTCAGCTAATAAAGGAAAGGATTCCATATGCCTTCTTAACCACCTTATCAACCTGTCCTGCTACCTTCAGGGATCTGTGGACATTCACTCCATGGTCCCTCACTTCCTTTGCACTTCTCAGTATTTTCCCATTAATTGTGTATTCGTTTGCCTTGTTTGACCTCCCCAAATGCATCACCTCACACTTCTCCAGGTTTAATTCCATTTGCCACTTTTCTGCCCATCTGACCAGACCATCAATATCTTCCTGCAGCCGACAGCTATCCTCCTCGCTATCTACCACATGGCCAATCTTTGTGTCATCTGCAAACTTCTTCATCATGCCCCCTATATTTACGTCCATATCGTTAATATTTACCACAAAAAGCAGGGGACCCAGTTCTGCGGAATGCCACTGGAAACAGCCCTGCAGTCCCTAAAACATCCGTCAACAATTACCCTTTGTTTCCTACCACTGAGCCAATTTTGTATCCAGCTTGCTGCATTTCCCTGGATCCCATGGGATTTTATTTTTTTAACCAGTCTGCCATGTGGGACCTTGTCAAAAGCCTTGCTAAAATCCATAAGACCACATCAACTGCACTATCCTTCATCTGTATTCCTTGTTCCTTCTTCAAAAAATTCAATCAAGTTGGTCAAACAAGATCTTCCCTTAGCAAATCCATGCTGACTATCCTTGATTAACCTGTGCCTTTCTAAGTGACAGTTTATCCTGTCTCTCAGAATAGATTCCAATAATTTGTCCATTACTGAGGTTAGACTGACTGGCCTGTAATTATTCGGTCTATCCCTCGTTCCCTTTTTAAACAGAGGTACGACGTTAGCAGTTCTCCAATCCTTCGGCACCACACCTGTATCCAGTGAGGACTGGAAAATGATGGTCAGACCTTCTGCTATTTTGTCTCTTGCTTATTTTTACAGCCTAGGGTACATTTCATCTGGCCCTGGTGATTTATCAACTTTCAAGGATGCTAATCCCATTAATACTTCCTCACTCCCTATGTTTATCACATTCAATACTTCACTACTTCACACTCTTCCTCCTTAACTACAATATCTGCATTGTCCCCTCTTTTGTAAAGACAGACGCGAAGTATTCATTAAGAAACATACCAAAATCTTCCACCCCGACACATAGGTTACCTTTTGGGTCCTAGTCTCTCCTTAGTTATCCTCTTACTCTTAATGTATCGATAAAACATTTTTGGGTTCACCTTGATTTTGCTTGCCAATATTCTTTCATGCCCTCTCTTTGCTTTCCTAATTTCCTTTTTGTTTTCACCCCTCCACTTTCTATACTCCTCTCGGCTTTCTGTAGTATTGAGTTCTTGGTGTCGGACATAAGCTTTCCTTTTCTGCCTTATCTTACCTTGTAAGCTCCTTGACATCCATGGAGCTCTAGATTTGGCTACCTCACCCTTTTTCTTTGTGGGAACATGTTTACTCTGAACCCCTTGAATCTCCCCTTTGAATGCCTCCCACTGCTCTGACTCTGATTTACCTTAAGTAGCTGTATCCAGTCCACTTTCACTTCGTAAAACCGGCCTTGCGCCAATTGAGAACTCTAACTCCTGTTCTATCTCTGTCCTTTTCCATAATTATGTTAAAACTGACTGAATTATTATCATAGATCAGGGGGTCAAAATCAGCATTTGTACTGTACCTCTTTGCCTTACACTAACCTGTACCTTTATCTGTTGAGCTATTGAGGGAGTTTATAAAATTTCAATTCACCATAAGGTAATATTGTTCCAGAGTAATGGATGGGCTGGAGTTATTTTATTCACACAAAGAACAAAACAGTTTTATTTTCAACTAGTTTGTCTATGAACCTTTGTCTAACAACCTAGTTAAAGTGTCAGAACTCTGAATGAATCAAATTTGACCATTTTTTAAATCACTGTGAGAAGTTTTGCCAAGCAAGGGTTAAAACGTTCACTGCTTTCCTCTAATTCAAATCAGGGTTAGTTGCCTATGTCCATGTGAATGAGGTTAGTTAGGTTAAAGTACTAAGTTTAACTACCAGTTCCTGTGTTCAGCACATGTTAACAGGCTAGGATTCTATAAATCAGTTCTTGCCATCAAATTCAGAATTAGGAATTGTTACATAAATTTCATCAATATGTAATGTGCAGTGTCTGATATAAATATGCACTCATTCATTTCAAGCCAATGACAACTGATCAGTGTGCAGAAAAGCAGTCAGGTTCCAAGCTGTTGTTAAGGATGTATCTTTATGTGCTCGCAATGTTCGCCTGTCATAATCATTACATAGTTTGTAAATCTAATATTAATTTTGGATGAGTTTCATCTGATTAACCAATTAGGCAAATGTGTCTTGAACATAATCATTGTGTCACTTGTGGACATTTCTATTAAAATTCATTTGATTCCCACATGAAAGGAAAATTGGGATATAAATTTAATCTCTCGGTGCAGAGTCTAGAGCTTTAATTGGATTTCTAAAACTTGTTCAATCTAAAGACTTCATGACTGCTTGGTTTATGTAATTAACATAAAACTCTCTAATGAGGAACATGGCAAGAGAATACATCATGCTTAGACTATAAGAAGAAGCAACAAGCTCTCTAAGTGGACATTTGGTTGTATGCATTCCAAAATGCCGCTTGTACTGTATTGTAATTGCCTAATATCTCTCCTTTAGTTTATAATTTAAATATAAATACATTTTTTTAGTGGGTTACCGTGTACTGTATTTTTTAACTAAATGATAGAGTGAAAATGTAGTGGAAATCCTATTAAATTGAAGTATATAATTTAACACGATCAACATTGATTGCTAGACCTGGGCTACATTATCTCTGTAAAATAAAAGTGAAAGATGAAAATTTCAGATTGGTAGAGCAACTGTCACTGGGCTGTTTTAACATAAAGATAGTATTTGAAAAGCCCAAACTGTCACAGTGTCTATGAATTCATACAATACTCTTGGCCTTTGGGCTAATGTTTTATCTAAGAAAATTCATAGTTCCATCATTACAAGAGTTTTCTGTTGAACATCAGCATTGTATGAAGATTTCAAGAGCCACCAAATGCACCAAAATGTAGATATGGAATTTGTAGGTAAAATAAAATCTGCAAATGCTGGAAACATATACAAAAAATTTAAAATGTTGCAAATGCAAAGATACTGACCAACATCTTGCACACTTCCAGGAATTTATGTTTTTATCTTTGATATATAGATATCAATTGAGTTGCCAATTTAAAAACAGAAAACAGATTTGCAACACTGCTATACATAAATGTGCAGCCCATCAAATCTCAGTTTTCCCCGTGTTATGGTCTGCGAGACAATCTCATCCGCTAAATCCAAACTTTAGATTGCTACTGAAGTAATGTACTGGACGGCATCATCTGGCTATATGCAGTTTCATTCCAATGCCAGACAGTACATGCATTCAAAATGTCGTTTTAAAGTACTGTAAGCAAATACTAGTTATGTATGACTTAAGTAGGATAAATACCTGAAGTGGGTGATACACAAAAAATAATCCACTTGTCACAGCTGACAAAGCTCCCTCTTGCTTGTGTGAAAGACTTGGGAAAAGTGGGTAGATTCTGATCTCATCCAATTCGGTTCATAATAAAACCATGGTGATTGCATTGCACGTCATGAGCTGTATTTCACCTGATTGAAGAGTTTTTAAATGCAACTGGGATGTTAGGTTACAGTTCACAGTTAACCTAATTGCTTACAAGACTTATTTATGTTACACAGTTTATAAAATATTTTTGTTTAGGATTAAAAATCAAACATACCAATAGGGCAGAATTTTAATCTTCAAGGGGAGACAGATGGCCGGTGGGGGGGGTGGGGGGGGGGGGTTAAAACATCAAAAAATACCACCATGTCGGAAACCCAACATGAACCCATTCACTTTGGCATCTAACCAGTCTGCTTTTGGAGACATGTGGGAAACCCCCATGGGGATTGCAGGTCTGTGAACTGAATATGTAAAAGGGCAATTGATAGCACATTTAACCCTGCATTCTGGCTATAACTGCCAGAACACGGGTTTTCTGAGTTGTCTGAAACTCGACAGGGTGAACAAGTTGAGAGCACAGCATGGATTGACGGCTGTGTGAAATTGACAGGCTTGAAAGCCTTTAAATAGTGAAACAGGATAGCTGCTTCCTTGTCTATGTGCAGGGATAGGCACCAACGTTGTTACACCTCGGACATTTAACAAAATTATTGATTCAGCCATGGACATGGGGGCAATGAATTTATATTAAAGTGTCTCGCCAACCTAATCAAACACAGTCTGACTTAAAACACATTTCTCCTTATTTAGTGAAGATACTTTTTGCTTGCACAAGTAGTCAATATCTGCTCGCGCACTGGATGTAGCGAAGCGGAGAATTCGATTGGTGTCCATCTGTCAGGAATGATCTTGATCTCTGTCTCTCCCCTCGCTCTCTCTCCCCTCTATGTCCATCCCTATCCCCGTCCATCTCTCTCCTCTCTCTCTCTCCTTTCTGTGTCCATCTTTCTCCCCCCTCTCTCCCCTCTCTCTGTATCCATTCCTCTCCCCTCTCTCTCTCCCATTTCTGTGTCCATCTCTCACTCCCCTCCCCTCTATGTGTCCATTTCTCTCCCCTCTCTCTTCCTTTGCTGTGTCCCTCTCTCCTCCCTCTGTGTTCCTCTTGCCCCCTCTGTGTTCCCCTCTTTTTCCCTTTCTATGTCGCCCTCTCTCTCCCCGTATCCCCCTCTCTCCCCCTCTCTCTCTCCCCCATGTCCCCTCCCTTCCATCTCGGTGTCCCTCTCCCCCTCTCTCTTTCTTTCTCCCCCTCTGTGATCCCCCCCGCCTTTTGCCCAACATGTACCAGGATCTGTAAGAGATGTGCCAGCTGATGTTTTTTGTTGAATGATAATTTTCTTTGATCTACTGATTGGAGATCTGAATTGTTTTTTTTTTAATTTAAAAAGGAAGAGATAAAAGATGACTTTGCTATCAGCTTAAGATGGCCACCTAATTTACAACACTCTATCCTACATTGCAAGGTCTGTGAGGCGAAGATAAAATGTCTGCTCATCCTAACAAGAACCAAGACCCAGGAAGTTTAAGGGAACCGCCTGTTCCTTTTAGCAAGAAGAAATAGACTGCCAACTACCATGCTTGAATCACTGGGTGACTGTCATGTGACAAGCCCCCCTCTCACCCCTACTCTGTGGTTTTAAGCTGGTGTTTCTCTGCAGCAGCAAGGAAAAGCACTGGACTTTGACACAAGCAGACCCAAGTGGGGGTTCCTCTCTCGTTCTTTGCCTCTCTATTCCAGCTTGCAAGCTACGAACACTGCCTGTAGGCTTACCACTTTTGCATACTCCGGTTACAATCAGAAACCCCTTTGGAGGGGGTGGTGGCATAGTGGTAATGTCACTGGATTAGTAATCCAGAGCCCAAGCTAATGCTCTGGGGACATGGGTTCAAATCCCACCATGATAGATGGTGAAATTTGAACTCAATTAATAAATCTGGAATTAAAACATGGCCTAATGATGACCATGACCATTGTTGATTGTTGTAAAAACCCACCTGGTTCATTGATGTCCTTCAGGGAAGGAAAATCTGCCGTCCTTGCCTGGTCTGGCCGACATGTGACTCCAGACTCACAGCAATGTGGTTGACTCTTAAAATGCCCTCTGAAATGGCCTTACAAGCCACTCAGTTCAAGTGCAATTAGGGATGGGCAATAAATGCCGGCCTAGCCAGCGACATCCTCATCCCATGTACGAATAGAAAAAAAATATCGCTGTCTCTAAGAGACCCACCGAATCGGTCATCTACCTCTTCAAACTAAAAGCCTCAGGACCACCGAATTCAGCTAGAAGCCAACTGAACCACCAAACACACAGACTGTATACCCTTTTTTCAATGGACTCTAACTTGACCAATCTACCCTTCCCCACTCTGTAACCTATTTGTGTGTGAACCTCTAGAGTGTGTGTGCATGTGAAAGTTGGCGCATAGTTTATTATTTTAATTAGTTCAGTTTAAATACAATAAAGTTAAACTCTTTCTTTTTTAAACTTAAGAAAACCTGCCAATGGGTTCTTGTTATGATGATAGCAAATAAGTAATCAAACACCTACTGAATTGGCCAGTGCATTCACTTGAAAAAAGACTCAAACAAGGAGAGGGAAAGGAGGGAAGGCCTTCGACCCTCCTCACCTGATTGTAACAGATGAAAGATATAAATTAGAAATGACAAGAGGAAAGGATTCAAAGTCATCATTGTGTAGGTGCTCACATTTCAGTTAATTGCGATTGTTCAGTGCCATGTGGCAGAGTGATACCTAATTCACACATCACCACAGGAAGTGATGTCAACCACCACTTGATAGTTCAGCTGGAGTTGTGTTAGTCGCTTAATCACACATTTATTATAGAGCTCTCTTGTAAACTTGTCACTTCACAATAAAAAACCCACTCTTTAACTATCATTCAACCCAAGATTGTCTCATGCCTTATTGCTGAATAAAACAAAAAAACAATACAATGGCAACGGTGGCAGCGATGTGCATTTGAAGACCACAGCATGGAGGCAGCAGAACACAAAGTAGAAGTACTACAGAAAGGCTCAGAAACGGTGTTCTACAGGAACAGCAATCTTGAGCGAGACATCGGGATGTCATGCAGGTTCCCACCTGCCAAGCCTGAGGTATATTAATTTTGCCACATGAACATTAAACTTCAAACTGTTGTTGAAGTGAAGAAAGAACTTGCTTTAAAATAAATTGCCAGATCTTGGCTGGAAAGACATTTGCATATTAACAGACAGTGCTTGGATAGGACAAAGGACCATTCCCTGACACATTCAATCCACAATGGACATTTGATCACCAGACATTGAAGGTGGGGAGCTCGCATTCCAGGTTGACTGCTAAGATGCCGAGTACACAAATGGACATGGTCAAACTAGCTAGTCACATGACTAACCTGCTGGGCAACCTGAGTTTTTTGAATTTGTACAAGCAGTTTGGGCAGAAAGCAGAATGCTCCTGGACTGAGAAGATCTCTCCTGGCTGGTTCGCCACAGCCTCTCCTGTCTGCCTGCTCCCGTCTCTTTCTCTCGGAACTCCAAATCCACTGAAAAAACATGAACCCCAAGACAGAAAAGTCTCCTACAGCGAACAAGGTTTAAGAAGAATATTGGGCCCAATGAAAAGCAAGATCTACCTACAATAAAGGACACTACAGTGAGCTCGAAGAACCGTAACATAAAAAACCTCCTCAGATATTGCCTCAGATGTTTCCACTTTATTTCTTCTGTTTTCTTTCTGTCTCTATCTGCATGTATGTGTGCATGCTAGCATGGGCTTGTTGTGTCTCCGTAGGCATTAACCGAATTAGAGTTTAAGTTTAATAAAGTTTCACTTTTCTTCTTTAAACATGAGAAAACCTGTTGTGCTGGTTTATTTGCCTTATAATTGGAAAGCGGTGAACAAGGATTCATCAAGGGAAAGCTAAATGTATGGTGTGTTTAAAATTAAACCCTGTTACAGTAAGACCAGGTGAAGGCTGAGAAGGACCCCTAGACACCTTTCTCACCTGGTCATAACAGTGTCTTTACAGTATTCCTTGTGAAACAGGAGGAGCGGGAGTACTACCTAAAGGTCCACAAGCTACATATATATCCCTCTCATTGTCCCCCCCCTTCCCTCCTTGTGATCTTTCTGCTGACCCCCCAATGACTAATCTGGTGAACACCCAGCAAAGGAACTCCTGCTCCTCTGGGCTCTACAGAGAAAGTTTGGGCCATTGCTGCCCCAGATCCCCCCCCATCCCACCTGCAAATCCCTCCTCCAGAGGCCACCGATTCTTCATAGGACAGAAAATGGCAAGCTGCTACTGGACACCCGTTTTAGGCAAGCAGCTGGTCAGCGGAATGTTAATGAGACCCAGCCATTAAAATGGATTGGGTCTCCCACTGTAGCTCCTAGGTGGGTGTTTCATATGTCTTGCCTTTTCCCACCCACCAGTTTAAAATCCCCCTTATAACCCAGGAACAGTGGTAGAATCTTTCTCCTAACATTGTATTTATTAATTCCAGGTCAGTTTGAATAATTCTGAATGAACATATCTTCTTACGTTCTTTGCAAAGCAGTAAGCAAATAAATGAGCACAATTAAAATGGAATTAATGTAAAAGTAATTATTGTTGCATATTAAGAAAAATTCAAATGACGGACAGCACAGTTTTCTTTCAGGTACACGTGTAGTGTTTTTATATAGGCCTTTTAAAGTCCTAGAGGGAAGGAGGTAAAAAAAAGCATATGACTGATGCTTCAGAATGAGTTACAAGTCTGGAATACATCAGGTGTTCAGATATTTTTAAATAAAATATGTTGTATTTGTACTGAATCTAGAGAAAGTTAACAATAAATGAAACCTGATTAGTGAGAGTGAGTCTCTCAGGGAGTCGGAACATTTTAGCAGATTGGTTGTCCTTTTCTGCCATTGTTACAAAGGTAATAACTTACCAAGTGATTTATACTCCACTTGTGTTTGACAGTTTGGTATAGAAAATATATTATAGTAAGATAACGTACATAAGGCAATGATTAGCCATGTCTCTCATCACAGTCAACTAACTTCCAGTTAAATAAAAGCCTTAACATTTTAGTTTGAGTCATTCAATACAGTGATGGTGGACTGCAATCTGGCAATTTATGACTGAAAGCTGTTACCAATTCTGTATAATTGTAAGGGTTTCTACTTTAAAAATATATGTAATGTACAGTACAGTTCATAATGATTTTGACATCATTTGAAATCCTTCGATGTATTGCATGTTGGTATGTCAGTTGGTAAATTTGACATTGCTTTCACTACACTCGTGCGCTGCATTGTTGCTTTCACAGTGCAGGAATGTTAAAAAAAAAAACCTCTCCATCTGTATAAACCACCAAAAACTTCCAAACTGAACACCAGCTATTAAACATTAAAAGAAGAGAATGGTGTAAGGATCTCAAAGGTACTGCAACCATAAGGGGTGCGGTGACTAAGCTCCTAAGGAGCATGACACATTAGCTACAGTTGAGCCTCCTAACCTTACGTAATAGCCCCACTGATCGCTTCTCGGCCTTTTGGCTAAGATCAAGGGTAGTATCTGTTCTTATCAGTGCTTACTTGGTTGAGAAGAGACCATGATCATTGCCTTTTGATCCTGGGTAGGTTTTGAGTAAAATGGCTATAACCAATCTTCGAGCTTCAGGCCTGGGAGTGCGCAACACTGTTCGGGTGGTTGTGAAGGACAAGGAAGGAGATGCACCGGTCGATTGCACCTTCTTCATCAAGAAAATCCTCTTCGATTGCTGCGGATTTCAAGCTACAGACGTCTTCTGCCTGCAGGATTTCCCCAGCAGTGGATACTTCGACGTGACGTTCCGGAACGTGGCAGGATGCATCAAGTTCCTGAAGGTGTTCAAGGAGAAAGGGGACCGGGCGCCACTGTCGATCCTCACAGCGGAGCCGCTCTTCACGCTTCCGTCACAGCGGGACCGGGTGGTGACGATTCACCTCTACAACCCCCATGTTCCAGTGGTGGATGTACTCACCTTTCTCGCCAGGTACGTCGAGGTGGCCGGCAGCAGCACTGATGTCAAGGACCCCTTTGGGATTTGGACCAGCAAGCGGCAGGTCAAGGTGACCTTGAAGGTCGATCCCAGTGGAGCCATTATCCACCCTCCCTCCAGCTTCGCTATCAGAGGAAGTCGAGGCTTCATGGTCTACGCTGGGCAGCCCAGAGTTTGCCGCACCTGTGGCAAATCTGGTCACGTGGCAGCCAACTGCAGCACGGTTGTTCGCAAGAACTGCAAGGAGGAAGGCCATCAGACAAAGGACTGTAAGCAGACTAAGTGTTGCAACTTGTGTGGTGCGGCAGGCCATCTCTACAAAAACCTGCCCCAAACGCTGCCTCAGTTATGCTCAGGCGGCAAGGTCCAAGGAAAGGGCGGGAGAAGGTTCGACGAAGGCATCCGGTGTTCAAAAGGAGACCAGCAACCTTCTCCGCAGTGAGGAACTTCAACCTGAGAAGGAGAAGGAAGGGGAGGCAGCTGAAACCAGCGACCCAGCACCTACCCTACGCCCCGAAACCCCTCATCCACAGACAGAATCAATGGAGGAGGAGGCAGCAGATGCACAAACAGGTCAGTGGCAAGTGGTCCAGAGGAAAAACACAAAGAAAAAACATTCAAAAGCGGAACAGGCCACCACCCAAACCAGTGGCAAGAGGAGGCTACCTTCTGAATCAGACTGCAACAGCTCCTCTTCACTGGACGGGGGAATGCTGGAACAACATCCCCTTCAAAAGAGGCGGCAGAACTCCAAGGAGATGGAACATTAAGCATCCCAGCCCCCGGGCACTGGAAGCTGTGATGGGCCCGGCGTGCCCCAACCCCAAAGCGCCACACGTAACGACGTGGCCAACGCATCCCAGCTCCGGGACACTGAGAGCAAAGACACGTCTGGCGCACCTCAACTCCGGGAGGCCGGGAGCAGTGATGTTTTCGAGGAGGAACAGATGGAAGCAGCAGAGGACAACCCAATCCTTGCTGCCTACAAGACCCCCCCAATGTCACCCCAGTGGAACAAACCCTGCATGAAAAACCAGGAGGGGTTTCTGAGCCCAACTAATGTGAAACAGCTTGCTCACACGATGGGTATGCAGGAACATCCCGAAGGACTGGGACTAGCAAGGACAAATGGTATGGGAAGCAACAACTAACTTTAAAAAAATGGGTGTAAGGATTGCTTCCATTAATGTGCGTAGCATTAAATCTACTACGTGATGTGTTTCAACCTTGGATTACCTCGCCAAGGTCAAAGTCGACCTATTGTTTCTGCAGGAGTGTGGAATACCACACCTCAGCACCTACAGGCAGTGGTTGCGATGGTGGTCCCACGGGCCATCGATCTGGTCGGGGGGTAATGATTGCCATTCCTCCGGCCTGGGTATTCTGCTGCGGGGAGGTAACTTCACCATCTCCGAAGTTAAGGAGGTGGTGGGCGGTCGCCTCCTCGTAGCAGACGTAATGTACAACAACGCTCCGCTCCGGTTGATCAACGTGTACTCCCCGGTTCAACGCAGCGAGTGGCTGACCGTCTTCCAGCAGCTCCCACTGCTGCTGGCGACGTCCAGGCCGGTCATCCGAGGCGGTGACTTCAACTGCATCATCGATGCGGCTAGTTGATCCGGCAGTGACGACAGCAAACTGGACGCCAGGACCAGATTCCTAATAGAAACAGTAAAAGATGCCAAACTGCACGACGTCTTCAGCAAACTTGCAGACGGAGCGCAGCGCAGATACACATGGTCAAGATCGGACGGATCTGCCCGTTCCAGGATTGACTTCCTGTTTGTGTCCTGTGCTGTCACGGTCGGATCCACCGACGTCAAGCCGGTGTTCTTCTCCGACCACTGCCTCTTACTGGCCGACTGTCACATTACAGGATGACCAGCGGGTTGGCAGAGGGATGTGGAAGCTCAATGCTACACTGCTGACCCCAGAGAACGTTGAGGAACTCAAAAGGGATTACAAAGGTTGGAGGACCGTGAAACCCCTCTTTGAGACTCCAGTTCACTGGTGGGAATGCGATCAAGGAGAACATCAAGAGGTTCTTCATCCACAAAGGTGTTCAGAGAGCGAGAGAGAGAGACAGAGGGAAATGTCCCGACTCCAGAAAAGTATGCAAAATCTGCTCCGGTTGCAGTCAATGGGGATCAAGGTCAAGGAGGACCTCCAAGAGGTGAAGAGACAGCAGGCCTCGCTCTTTGCCACGGAGGCCTCCAAAATCATCTTCCGGTCCAGAGTCCGCTCCATCGAGCAGGATGAGACGTGCTCGCGTTACTTCTTCCAAAAGGTACACAGAGAGAGTTCTGTCATCAGCAGCCTGAAGGAAGAGGATGGCTCGGTAACATCTTCGCAGTCCGACATACTAAGGATCAGCAAATCCTTTTATGCTGGGCTGTATGACGCGAAGCCCACAGACAGCAGAGCCTCCCAGTCCTTCCTCTCATCTATCACAGAGGTCTTAGATGACAGCAGGAGGGAGAGAGTGGACAAGCCACTAACTCTGGACGAGCTGACAAAGGCCGTCGAGTCCTTCGAGACGAGTAAAACTCCCAGAAGCGACGGCTTACCGGTCGAGTTGTACTCGGTCCTGTGGGACTGGGTCGGCCCGGACCTGCTGGAAGTATACGAGAGTATGCTCCTGGCCGGCAGCATGTCAGAATCCATGAGGAAAGGCATCATCACCCTCATTTACAAGCGGAAGGGGGAGAGGGCAGAAATCAGAAATTGGCGGCCCATCTCACTGCTTCATGTGGACTACAAGATTCTGTCCAAAGTCATAGCCAGTCGAGTCAAGTCTGCACTAGAGTTGGTGATTCACCCCGATCAGACCTGTACTGTACCCGGCAGGAAGATCTCTGATAGTCTCGCGCTACTCAGGGATACGATCGCCTATGTACGGGACAGGAGGGTGGACACCTGCCTCATCAGCCTGGACCAGGCGAAGGCTTTTGACAGGATATTGCACACCTACATGATGGACGTGCTTTCCAAAATGGGGTTTAGGGAGGGAATCTGCAATTGGATCAAACTGCTCTACACAAACATCAGTAGCGCAGTCTCAATCAATGGGTGGGAATCGGAAAGTTTCCCGATCCAATCTGGAGTCAGACAGGGCTGTCCTCTCTCCCCGGACTTGTTTGTTTGCTGTATTGAACCCTTTGCTGAGTCTATTAGGAAGGATGTAAGCATAAGAGGGGTGACAATCCCAGGCAGCGGAGTCACTCAGGTGAAAATCTCCCTGTACATGGATGACGTCGCCGTCTTCTGCTCAGATCCGCTGTCCGTGCGCAAACTGATGAGCATCTGCGACCAGTTCGAACTGGCCTCGGGAGCCAAAGTTAACCACGGCAAGAGCGAGGCCATGTTCTTTGGGAACTGGGCTGACCGATCCTTTGTCCCCTTCACCGTCAGGTCAGACTACTTGAAGGTGCTGGGAATATGGTTCGGAAGGGCCGGGGTGTGCACCAAAACCTGGGAGGAGCGAGTAGCCAAGGGACAACAAAAGTTGAGTATGTGGGGGCAGCGATCTCTCTCCATTGTGGGTAAGAACCTGGTCATCAGGTGCAAGGCGCTCACGTTGTTGCTGTACGTGGCGCAGGTCTGGCCCATACGCCACTCCTGCGCTGTGGCGGTCACCCGAGCCATTTTCCGCTTCATCTGGGGATCTAAAATGGACCGGGTCCAGAGGGACACGATGTTCAAATCTCTGGACAAGGGCAGGAAAAATGTACCCAACGTGGCCCTCATCCTGATGACCACCTTCGTATGCGGCTGCATCAAGCTGTGTGTAGACCTCCAGTACGCAAACTCCAAGTGTCACTACGTGCTGAGGTTCTATCTGTCCCCGATGTTGCGAAGGATGGGCCTGGTCACATTGCCGCGGAACGGTCCATGCAGTTGAACCGTGCCGTACCACCTATCCTTCGTGGAGCAGTTTCTGCGGGAAAACACCTTTGACCACAGGTCCATCAGGCAGTGGTCTGCACGGAATGTCCTCAAGGCCCTACGGGAAAAGGAGACGGTGGATCCTGTCGGATGGTTCCCCAAGCAGACTGCCAAAGTCATTTGGCGGAGTGCCTCCTCACCAGAACTTTCAAACAAGCACCAAGATGTAGCTTGGCTGGTGGGGAGAAGGGCCCTCCCCGTCAGATCCTTCATGCACGCCCGAAGTCTCGCCCCCTCCGCGCAATGCCCCCGCGGTAGCTGTGGTGGGGAAGAGACGGTTGCCCACCTCCTCCTGGAATGTGTCTTTGCAAAGCAGGTGTGGAAAGAGATGCAGTGGTTTTTGTCGAGGTTCATCCCAAGCAGCTCTGTAACACAGGAGTCTGTGCTCTACGGGCTGTTCCCAGGGACGCACACCGAGACAAACATCAACTCATGCTGGAGGTCTATCAATTCGGTGAAAGACGCCCTTTGGTCTGCCCGAAACTTGCTGGTCTTCCAGCGCAAAGAGTTGTCCACCGCCGAATGTTGCAGACTGGCACATTCCAAGGTCCAGGACTACGTGCTGAGGGACGCACTAAAGCTTGGGGCAGCCACAGCAAAGGCTCAATGGAAAAAGACCACTGTGTAAGGTCCCCCCACCAAGCTGAACTGAAGGGCTGGATCCATGGGAAACCCCTCGAACTGTATCGGGAAAATTTTGTGTGCTGTAAAATGTATATGTCATGACAAATGTGAAATGGAAGGGTTGTGAGGCAACTCATGATTGTAATGAAGGAAACTGATCTCCCCTGCAATGTTTGTATTTTTTGGTGCTGTTTGAAACTGTTTGGAAATGTATTTTCACAGACTTTTATGAATAAAGTATAGTTTGGAAATTTAAAAAAACAGCCCCACTGTACCCTCTTAGTTTCCCAAATAAGTACATCCGAAAAAAATCCTGAGTGTAGCCTCATAGGAATAGTCTAGGCAAACACATTGCCCAAGTAAGAAAATTATAAAATATGGCATTAATTCATTACAAGTTGTGAGTCGGAAAACCCTTGCCAAAGTGACGCAGTTACAATGGCCTAGGAAGGTAAGGGCAGTGTAGTCACCGCACATTAGAGAAACGTCAGGAAAATAAAAAGAATTTGAGCAGAATTGCAACAAAAGAAGACACATGTGCTGCCGAAATGTTGATCTTTTCCATAGTGTTACGACCAGGTGAGGAAAGTGTCTCAGGCTCCCCTTTTGCCCCTTCTCCGGTTTGACCGCAACAGGGTTTATCCTTTTAGCACAGTGATTTAACTTACCACCTTAGTGAGCACTTGCCCCTGTTCCTCTAATATAATTGCAAATGAAACCAATAAGACAGGTTCCCTTGAGTGTAAACAAGAACGATGTAAATGTATTATGGTTATCACTGTACACCCCCGGGTACAATAAGTACGCACACGCGGGTACAATAAGTACGCGCGCTCACGCACACACCACACACACAAACAGAGGAAAAAACAGAGTTGGGAGGTTGGAGTAGAGTCTGTAATTAGATACTAAATCTCAGTTCCAGAGTTCTTAGTTGAAATTGTAGTCCTGAAGTTCTCACTGGGCCATGTGCACAGTTTGGGCTTGCTTCTCAGGTTCTGGAAAACAGAAGAGGGTCTTTATCCTTGTACCCTAGTTGCTGGCTGTGCTGAGCTGTAGGTTTGAGGCTGAGTAATTGCAGCCGAGGCTTCTCTAGGACTTTACTGGAGAGAGGGAGAGGAGAGATGTTCCCTTGCTGTATTTCAGTTACAGTCCCCCTTCTGAGTCACCACTCACAAATCTCCTGAGTGGCCCAAGCAGTCACATGATATGACCACCTCTTTCTGTTTAAATGAGAATCTTCTGGAATGGTCTCAGAAATTCAAGGCCCTCCCCCCAGGCTACCCAGACATACTTGGTGGGCGGGGGGAGTGAGGGGGTCGGGGGTGTTGGCTCTTTCAAAGTCAATGGGTGTCAATGGCTTGGCCAAGGCTACCTAAATGAATCAGAGAGCATCCCATTGTTCTGTCTAGGCTGAGTTAATCACATCTATCTCCAGCCTAATCCTTTGTTTTTTTCATATGCAAATTGTGTGTAGCCATCTTGGCTGCTAGCTGTTCTGTTTTAAAAGTTATTTGTAACAATTTCCAGTAAAAGTTTCAGGCAAAGTTCCACATGATTAAATTAATATTTCCACGGCATGTGGGGTTTTCATCACAATAGCTAGAGAATTGTAAGCACATAGTACCTTTGGTGCCCTCCATTCATAATAAAGGTAATTGGAATATTGAAGGGAACATGCAGACTCCATAAACACAGATGGCAAAGTTAAATGAGAAGAAGCAGTCCCACAAACAAATAACCCACACTTCACTCAGCAGATAGCTGCCCTCCCATTGCTGAGAAAAGAATTCAACACTCCTCCCTAGCCCCACCCCACATGCTGAAGAAGTTTCTCCCAGCCCCACCCACTGTCCGCTCACTATTGAGCAAACACTGGATTCCACCCTCCCCTCCCTACTGAGAAGCAGTCAGTTCTTGGATACACTCCCAACTGACAAACAGTATTACCCTGGGACTCTCAACACTGGACTGATTCCCACACCTGTCCCCTCACAAAGCAGTGGACTTGGACTTGAACACTGCCCACACAAGGAGCAACATTCTGGCTTTGTCTCCCCAAACTAAAACAAATTTTCCCTAGAATTCCCCCACCCCAATGAGCGGCAGAGAGTCTGGCTTTAAATTCCGCCCCCAACCCTGACACCCAGCCAAATGGAGAATCATCCTGCCAGGTTGGATAAAAAGCGGCCAATCCCAGCTGCTAGATTAACACCCAGGCAGTGAGGACAAAAAATGTCATGAAGGCTATTCAATGAGTGATGGGCATCATAGCTGAGTTTAATTCTTTTCACATGCAGTGATAATGGAGATGCACTTTTGAACAAAGGTCAATGGACGGGTTGAGGTTTTATCCTCATTAGTCCTCATTGTAGCTCTCCACGTATTGTCTCACCTGAGTTCAGAAAAATCAACTAGGGAACAAACCTGCTCTATGAAGCTTAGTACCACAATGAATGGCACTTTAGCAACTGAAACACTGGGAGAGCATGGCTTTAACATGTCACTGAAGTTGTTATTCACTTACAGTTCTTGTAACTATAGATTTAATGGGGTGGAAGATATCAATACTGAAGTCAATGTTCAGTAAAAATGATGCAAGGGATTATGGCATATTAGTTTGCAACCTGTCAATAGTTACATTTTTAGAAAACCAGAAGGAAACTTTCAGGATATATTCTGCACTGGCCTTACTCTTCTTTTTATAATAGCAATAGTTTGCATCTGTGATTTTACATTATCACTTTTGACTCTCTGCCGCTTCTATAAAGGAGTTTATAACACTGCAGAGCTATCTATAATGTACCAAGGCCACTTCATCACAGCCACTACTGTTGGATTCCTTCAGTAGTGGATTTTTAACATACCTTACTTAGGATATTCCTCTTTTCAAATGTGATTCTTTTTCAGGGACACTGAATTCCACAACCACTCCAGCTTTTTACTGGTACCACTATCTGATTTTTGCTCTCTGCCCTTGGCTCAATGTTAGGCAGGAAACAACAAAAAGGAATAGGAACCAGTGCAGAGAATAGGCTGCACAGTGTAGGAGTACAATCTGTTTCAGAAACCTTTACAAATCTGTACAGAAAGTTCTGGGGTAATACTTGTCTTGGTAACGCAGGATGGACAATAACGAATCAGCCGCATGTTTTACACACAGCACAATTTTCTTTTCCATTAGAGTCAGTGTGAAAAAAAGATCGGGCAGACTAACATGGGCTGCCGAATCACCACTACCCATTCTGAACTACTGTCCATGACAAATTTATGTTGTGTATTGTTGTAGCACAGATCAAGTGTTGTCTAAAGAAGTCTCGGGTTCTTTGTCGGGCTAATGAATAAATTATATACAGATATGACTATTTACATTCTCCACAAGCCTGTCTAGCCAACACACCTCATCCTGCTTCTAGCTTCTTCTCTGCCTAATACCCATGTGACTATTACATCATCACTACAGTGGGAAGGGTTTACTTTCACTGTCTCAAACATTAGCCCTGTCAAGTCTTTATACTACATCTCCCCCCAAGTCTTGTTTGCTATCTATTTTTAATATATATATATACTTCTTCTTCTTTTCTTTTGGGCCTCCTTATCTCGAGAGACAATGGATACGCGCCTGGAGGTGGTCAGTGGTTTGTGAAGCAGCGCCTGGAGTGGCTATAAAGGCCAATTCTGGAGTGACAGGCTCTTCCACAGGTGCTGCAGAGAAATTTGTTTGTTGGGGCTGTTGCACAGTTGGCTCTCCCCTTGCGCCTCTGTCTTTTTTCCTGCCAACTACTAAGTCTCTTCGACTCGCCACAATTTAGCCCTGTCTTTATGGCTGCCCGCCAGCTCTGGCGAATGCTGGCAACTGACTCCCACGACTTGTGATCAATGTCACACGATTTCATGTCGCGTTTGCAGACGTCTTTATAACGGAGACATGGACGGCCGGTGGGTCTGATACCAGTGGCGAGCTCGCTGTACAATGTGTCTTTGGGGATCCTGCCATCTTCCATGCGGCTCACATGGCCAAGCCATCTCAAGCGCCTCTGACTCAGTAGTGTGTATAAGCTGGGGGTGTTGGCCGCTTCAAGGACTTCTGTGTTGGAGATATAGTCCTGCCACCTGATGCCAAGTATTCTCCGAAGGCAGCGAAGATGGAATGAATTGAGACGTCGCTCTTGGCTGGCATACGTTGTCCAGGCCTCGTTGCCGTAGAGCAAGGTACTGAGGACACAGGCCTGATACACTCGGACTTTTGTGTTCCGTGTCAGTGCGCCATTTTCCCACACTCTCTTGGCCAGTCTGGACATAGCAGTGGAAGCCTTACCCATGCGCTTGTTGATTTCTGCATCTAGAGACAGGTTACTGGTGATAGTTGAGCCTAGGTAGGTGAACTCTTGAACCACTTCCAGAGCGTGGTCGCCAATATTGATGGATGGAGCATTTCTGACATCCTGCCCCATGATGTTCGTTTTCTTGAGGCTGATGGTTAGGCCAAATTCATTGCAGGCAGACGCAAACCTGTTGATGAGACTCTGCAGTACCTTGCTCTACGGCAGCGAGGCCTGGACAACGTATGCCAGCCAAGAGCGACGTCTCAATTCATTCCATCTTCGCTGCCTCCGGAGAATCCTTGGCATCAGGTGGCAGGACCTTTTATCTCCAACACAGAAGTCCTCGAGGCGGCCAACATCCCCAGCTTATACACACTACTGAGTCAACGGCGCTTGAGATGGCTTGGCCATGTGAGCTGCATGGAAGATGGCAGGATCCCCTAGGCACATTGTACAGCGAGCTCGCCACTGGTATCAGACCCACCGGCCGTCCATGTCTCCGCTTTAAAGACGTCTGAAAACGTGACATGAAGTCCTGTGACATTGATCACAAGTCGTGGGAGTCAGTTGCCAGCGATCGCCAGAGCTGGCAGGCAGCCATAAAGGCGGGGATAAAGCGTGGCGAGTCGAAGAGACTTAGTAGTTGGCAGGAAAAAAGACAGAAGCGCAAGGGGAGAGCCAACTGTGTAACAGCCCTGACAACCAATTTTTTCTGCAGCACCTGTGGAAGAGTCTGTCACTCTAATATTGGCCTTTATAGCCACTGCAGGCGCTGCTCCACAAACCACTGACCACCTCCAGGCGCTTACCCATTGTCTCTCGAGATAAGGAGGCCAAAGAAGAAAAGCGTGCTAAGATGTCAGGCATAATGAGCATTTCTTGAATCTTTCAGAATGCCTGCTCGTGATGTGAACTCCAGCACCACACTTGATATTTTGTCAAGAGTTGTTTTAATGGCTCGGTTACCTGCACTAGATGAGGTAAATATTTGGCTAATTGATTCACCATTCCAAGAAATCTTTGGAGCTGTTGGATAGAAGTTGAAGTTGGAAACTGATTAATGGCTCTCATCTTTTGCAGATTTGCCATTTATGCCATTGTTACTTACGATGTGTCCCAAGAAATAGGTGGACGTCTTGGTGAATTTACACTTGTCGTTAAATGTGGGCCCTTCTTCCTGAAGATGACCTAAGACCGGCATCAAGATCGGCGCAGGCTTGGAGGGCCGAATGGCCTGTTCCTGTGATGTACTGTTCTTTGTTCTTTGTTTGTAAGACCGCTTTTACTCTCTGGTCACGTTCTTCTATGGAAGCTCCATGCACCAGGATGTCATCCATGTGACATATCACCCCTTTGAGGCCTTGCGGAATGTTGGTCATGGTCCTTTGGAAGATTTCGGGTGTGGAAGTTATCCCAAATGGAAGATGATTGAAGCAAAATCTTCCAAATGGCATGATAAATGTTGTGAGTAATCTTGACTGCCTGTCCAAAGGAACGTGCCAAAAGCCACTATTTGCGGTGAAATTAGTGTACATTATGCTTTTGGATTGCTTCGCCAGGCTTTTGTCTACCGACGGCATAGGATGAATTTCCCTTTTCACTGCTTTGTTAAGCTGGGTTAAATCTACACAGATACAAAGGGTACAGTTTGGTTTCAGGACTGGAACCATAGGCGAACACCGCTCTGTTGGTTTCGTGACAGGAGAAGTGACTCCCATTCTGGTCATCTCCTCCAGCTGATTTTGTACTTGGTTCATGAATGAGTGTGGTATCTTTCTGGAAGTAAAGGTCTGGTATCTTTTTAGCATAATTCTATACTTTGTCTTCAGCCTTCCTAGACCCGAGAACGGTTTGGGATAGGCTGCTTGAAAGTGACCGTTTGTCTTTGGCTGTTTTACTTCATCCACCTTTTTTGAATAGATGTAGGTCTAAGCACACTTTTCTGCTTAACAGGGAAAATTCTTGTTTTTCAAAATGTATAGAGTTTCCATAATCTGTCTTCCTTTAGGTTGGAGTTGCTTGAAACTTACCTTCAGTTGGATCCCTTCTGGACCATGCAACTGGTTGTAAGCAATGTCTCATCAACCATGGCTCTTGGTCTGACAGAACTGTGACACTTGCATCTGTGTCAATGGACATGCTACTAATTTCAAATTGGATAGATGTTTGCCATTCAAAACCTTGATTAGGGTCGTTAATTTCCCCTAGGAAGTCACCTGATTTATCTTCCACTGGGCGTTGTTTCACCTCATGCACCACTCTATGTGTGAAGGCTTTTTGCTTTGTACATTTGAGAGAAGAGGCTTTGCTCTGGCACATCTTTCTGAAGTGGCCTGTCTTTTAGCAGCTAAAGCATTCTGCTTTATTAGCAGGACACTGATCACATCTGTGGGTCTTTCTGGCTCCACAGCGCTGGCACAGTTTCCCGGTGTCTTGCACCCTCTCACCTGCATATACCTTCTTATCTAGTGATAGCTTCAGGAACTGAACCTCATTGGATTTTTTTCTAACTCAAGGTCTCTTCAGGCTTCAGAATAGCTTTGTTTTGTCTTCGGACTTCTGCCTGTCACATCATCTGAATTGCTTTCTCGAGTGTGAGGTCATCTTTGGACTGCAAGAGGTGTGACAAGGACTTGTCAGCTATTCTTACTACTGTTCAGTCCCTTATCAACTCAGACTTCAGTTCTCCATACTCGCATTCCTCAGTCAATCTGTACAAATCATTAATGAAAGCATCTGTAGATTTGCCTATCTTCTGCACTCTTATTAAATTTTGCTCTTTCCAGGATCTTATTCCTTCTCAAATTAAATTATTTGTTGAAAGCTTGTAACACAACTTCAAATTTGTCTGAAGCTTCATGTATGCCTTGCCTTACGATCACGTCATCAGCAATGACACCCACAGAGTATGAAAGAGTAAAAGCAAAATATTGCAGATGTGGGAAATTTGAAATAAAAACAAAAAATGCTGGAAATACTCAGGTCTGGCAGCATCTGTGGAGAGGAAAGCAGAGTTAACGTTTCAGGTCCGTGACCTTTCATCAGAACTGGCAAAGGTTAGAAATGTAATAGGTTTTAAGCAAATAAAGCAAGATGGAAGGGGAAAAAAAGAGAACAAAAAAGGGAGGTGTTGATAGGACAGAGGGCCGGAGAGATTAACTGACAAGGAGGTCATGGGGCAAAGGCAAAGAGTGTGCACATGGTGTGGTGAAAGACAAAGCATTAATGCAGAGAAGATGTTAAATGATAGAATAATGAACAGTCCTAGCCAAAAGCACAAACATGAACAATTCAGTGGGCTGGCACATGGTTAAAAAAAAGAGGCATAATGGAAACAAATTAAAATAAAATAAAAATAAATAAATAAAAGGGCCAGTCATGCTCTGAACTTATTGAACTCAATGTTCAGGCCAGTAGGCTGTAATGTGCCTAATTGGTAAATGAGGTGCTGTTCCTCGAGCTTGCGTTGGATGTTCACTGGAACACTGCAGCAAGGCCAGGACAGAGATGTGGGCATGAGAGCAGGAAGGTGTGTTGAAATGGCAAGCGACAGGAAGCTTGGGGTCATGTTTTCAAACTGAGCGGAGGTGTTCCGCAAAGTGGTCACCCAATCTGTGCTTGGTCTGCCCAATGTAGAGGAGATCGCATTGTGCGCAGCGAATACAGTATACTAAATTGAAAATTGAGTATAAAAGAGTATTAACTTGTTCAGCCTCTGATTTTAGTGTGTCGCTGAGAAGTTATTCCAAATCTTAGAAATCTTTTTCTCCACATTAACCAATGCTGTATTTGTATCTGATTGGGTGTTTCCCAATTCTGGAAGCTTTCAGGCATCATGTTTTGAATCCATTCTTTGCTAGACTTGTTTTTTTTTAAATTTAGGGTATTCTCCTTTCTTTAAGAAATTTTGCTTTTTCATTTTGGCTTTCTTGCTTTAATGGAGATGTCCTCACTCTTTTCAGGAGTTACTATGCTTTTTGGGGGGTTTCCCACTCTTCACCCTTATGTTTAATCAGAGTACAGGATTTGGATTCTTTCCCTTTTTTACCTTTCTGTGCACAATGCCATGAGAAAATTACTTCAACCTTTTCAAAAGGCTTCTTACCTGAACCTTGACCAATCGGTATCGTGATTTGCCGGATTGCTGGTTTCGTCTTGCAGGCCACCACACTTCTGTGGTGCAGCCTGTATTTCTGTGCATTGACTCACCAACTGTCTGTGTTGGAGTAACTCCAGAGCACTTTGCAGCCTCTTCTTCAGGTAAGCAGTTTTCTTCAGTCTTCAGGCTCTACTGTACCAGCAAGCATTTTTCTTTAAATTCTTTGGTTGTTTACCAATCCCACCACTGCCGTCATATTCTGTATTGTTGTAGCATAGATCGAGTGTTGTCTAAAGAAGACTTGGGTTCTTTGTAGTAGAGCATGGCCACCCAACCCAAACCTGACCAGACCCGACGACCTATGTAGGGTTTGGGTTGGGTCAAATCTCTCTTCTGGGTCCGGCATTCGGGCTCATGTCGGTTCAGGTCAGGTCAGACACAGTGTTGCCTTTTGCTCAGGGAGGGAAAGGGAAGTAAGCTGATCGACCAGAAGTCTTCAATCAAACAGATCTGCAGTACTGTAGAGTCCTCATCACTATCCAATGAACTTGGCCACAAACTAAAGTGCTCATGCGGGGCGTGCCATTGGTGACGGGATCAAGCTCCGATTCCCAGCTCCATCTGCACAATTCTGCAGGAATAACCTGTTGCTGGAACGGAGGATCCAAGGTAGAGAACAACCTCTGATATAATTAACTTAATTCTGAGAGTCGCGTCGGGTCAGGCACGGGAAAAAATAATCAAAGGACTCAGGCCCAGGTCAGGTTCAGGTTGGATGTGGTCGGGTCGGGCTCAGGTCAGATTTCAATTGCATACCCAAGCAGGCCTTTACTTTGTAGGGCGAAAGAATTACTTTTATAATATACAGATATAACTATTTTCACTCTCCACAAGTCTGCCTATCTAGCACAGCTCATGCTGCTAGTTTCTTCTCTGCCTAATACCCATGTGACTGTTACATTATCATCACTACAGTGGGAGGGGTTTACTCACTGTCTCAAGCATTAAACCTTTCAGGCCCTCATACTACAATTTATACCCCATGTTTGAAATATATAGTTTTAATGCAGCATATAACAAACTCATAGGGGTCAACATCAAACTCCCACAACAATGAATGAGGGATGTTGGGAGGGGAGGGGGGGTTAAAAATTAAAAATTGCACAATGTGACCTCCACCCGACACTTGTGTGCCTGCCTCTATTTTTATGGCAGTGGATTGAGTGATGTGAATGGGTCCCATCTTAGAGAGGCTGAACAATTCATTGCCATATTTAAATCAGACTCTCACAATGCAGTTGGGAGCTCTATTTAAATTTAACAGTTGCCAACCAGGTTTCCCAGGGCTTGGGAAATCTGACAGCAATATGGAGTTGGCAGCAGCCACTGCAGAAAGTAAGTGCTTTTTATAGTACTCCTTGTATGTGGGAATGCTCACCACCCTCCCCACTCCAGCCCCACAAGCAAACCCACTTCTGATCGTAGCCTCCCCTTACTGCCGCAATCGGCTGAACTCCAGCCCCACAACCCTCAACCACCTGCCCTGTGATCTGTTGACCCCTCCCCACCTTCGAGAAGGCCCCGATTGCAGTGCTCCCATCTCTCACTTCCCAACCAATCACCAATTTTTCCTAATTGGACAATTTAAATCAATTCTTATCCCCTCATTTATGCTCCTAATTAAGGCCAACATTCAGAGTCATCAGTCATGAACTTGGCAATGTCGAATTTGTCAAATTTCAATTCTGACAAGCCACCTCAATAGAAGGTCATCTTCCAAGCCAGCGTTTGTCCAGAGGAGATGAGGCATCCTGCCACTGGTTTTCCCACCTATCAATCTGATCAGCTGACAGGTGCGGAACAGAATTAAAAAATGATAATGGCATCCCGCTGTTAAATTCAGCAGGACCTTCATGTCTCCAGGATTTCTGCACTCCCCCTCCACTATCGCGCTCCCCTGATGGTGATGTTACGATTGTCCTCATTGACCCTTACAAGAGAAAAGTGACAGGATTGGTAATCTTAATCGAAGCACAATTTTTGTTTGTGGGTGTCTGTCCTTGCCTGCCTTAGGCAAGTGGGGTACTAATTACAAGGTCAAAGTTATGCTCCAATGATGCCGTATTTGCCTCGGTTATGTTTATGCTAAGTTACTGGGTTCAGTTTGTAATATTTGATTTAAGTCAGAGCAATGCAGATATCACACTTGTGTTAAATAACCAATAGGTTTATTTACAAGACTTTAACTATAAAAGGTTCTTACAGGATTTCAGTACAATCAGAGCAGTGTATTCTGTGGAAGCTACGAGCTGTGTGTCTGTCTCAGTTTCACTTTCACTCTGAAGCTCGACCCAGAGGCTTAAGCAATCAAACAGTGAACACAGATATTGGACAGACTAATACAATCAAATAAAAGCAAAATACTGCGGATGCTGGAAATCTGAAACAAAAACAAGAAATGCTGGAATCACTCAGCAGGTCTGGCAGCATCTGTGGAAAGAGAAGCAGAGTTAATGTTTCGGGTCAGTGACCCTTCTTCGGAAGGGTCACTGACCCGAAACGTTAACTCTGCTTCTCGTTCCACAGATGCTGCCAGACCTGCTGAGTGATTCCAGCATTTCTTGTTTTTGTTTCTGATACAATCAAACCCTGATCGATCAAACACTACAGCCTCCACTGCATTTTAACTTAAATTCGTGAATGTTCCTCCCATCTTCAGACCTGCCAGTAAGTCCTAGCAAGATTGGTGTCTGAGATTAGCGGAAGAAGTGAGCAAGAGAGGTGACTTGGTGTGACCTTATGATTGTATAGTGAAAAATGTGATGGAAAATAGCGGAATAGCTGCGAGTGGTGGGAGATAAGCTGAGGTGTTTTGCCAGGTGGTATTATAAGAGGAGAGGTGAAGAGCTATTTTTCAGCCTTGCTGTTCTTGAGGGCATTGAATCTCTTTCTACTTTGAACCTGGGTCCTGGCAGTGATGAAGATGTCATTGTTTCATGGTCTACTTGACAGTGGCCTTAAGGATGCTCCTGGAGGTACATAGGAACATGAGTAGGCCATTCAGCTCCTCGAGCCTACTCCACCATTCAATACGATCATGGCCAATCATCCACTTCAATGCCTTTTTCCCACACTAACCCCATATCCCTTTATGTCAGTGGTATTCAGAAATCTGTCAATCTCTACTTTAAACATACTCAATGACTGAGCCTCCACAGCCCTCTGGGGTAGAGAATTCCAAAAATTCATAACCCTCGGAATAAAGAAATTTCTTCTCATCTCTGTCCTAAGTGACTTCCCCTTATTTTGAAATTGTGTCCCCTGGTTCTAGACTCCCCAACCAGGGGAAACATCTTAGCTGCATCTACCCTGTCTATCCCTTCAAGTATTTTGTAGGTTTCAATGAGATCACCTCTCATTCTTCAAAACTAGAGAATACAGGCCCAGTTTCCCCAATCTCTCTACATAGGACAGTCCCGCCATCCAGGAACAAGTCTAGTGAACCTTTGTTGTACTCCCTCTGTAGCAATAATATCCTTTCTAAGGTAAGGGGCCCAAAACTGCACACAGTACTCCAGGTGCGGTCTAACCAAGGTTCTATACAATTGAAACAAGACTTCACTACTACTGTACTCAAATCCTCTTGCGATAAAGGCTAACATACCATTAGCCTCCTTAATTACTTGCTGCACCTGCATGTTGGCTTTCAGTGACTTATTGACGAGGACACCCAGGTCCCTTTGTACATCTACAATTTCTAATCTCTTACCATTTAAGAAATACTCTGCACATCTATTCCTCCTACCAAAATGGATAACCTCACATTTTCTCACATTATATTCCATCTGCCACATTCTTGGCCACTCACTAAGTCTGTCCAAATCCCCTTGAAGCTGCTTTGCATCTTCCTCACAACACATTCCCACCTAGTTTTGTATAATCGACAAACTTGGAAATATTACATTTGGTCCCCGCATCCAAATCATTGATACATATTGTGAACAGCTTGGGCCCAAGTACTGATCCTTGTAGTCACAGCCAATGCGAGAATGGCCCATTTATTCCTACTCTGTTTTCTGACTGTTAACCAATCCTTAATCCATGCCAGTATATTACCTCTTATCCCATGTGCTTTAATTTTGCTAACCAATCCCATGTGGGGGACATTATCAAAAGCCTTCTGAAAATTCAAGTTTACCACGTCCAACTCCTTTATCAATTCTGTTCGTAACATCCTCAAAAAACTTCAATGGGTTCGTCAAACATGATTTCCCATTCATAAATCCATGTTGACTATGCCGAATCAGATCATTATTATCCAAGTGTCCATTTATCACATCCTTTAGAATAGATTCTAGCATTTTCCCTACTAGTGATGTAAGGTTAACAGGTCCATAGTTCCCTGTTTTCTCTCTCCCTCGCTTCTTAAGTAGTGGGATGACATTTGCTACCTAACAATCTGCAGGAACTGTTTCAGAATCGATAGAATTTTGGAAGATGATCACCAATGCATCCACTATCTCCATAGCTACCTCTTTTAACACTCTTGGATATAGAATATCAGGTCCTGGGCACGTATCAACCTTCAGTCCCATTAATTTCTCCAATACAACCTTCTTATTCACACTAATTTCCTTCAATTCCTCATTCTCCCTAATCCCTTGTATTTCTAATTCTGGGAGATTTCTTGTATCTTCCTCTATGAAGACACACAGAAAGCAATCATTTAGCTTCTCTGCCATTTCTCTATTCCCCATTATAAATTCTCCTGACTCTGCCTGTAATGGACCCACATTTGTTTTCACCAAATGTTTTCTTTTTACGTGCCTATAGAAGCATTTACAGTCCAGTTTTATGTTTTTATGGTACTGGGGAAGAACACTGCCATCTGGCCCTCACTTCCTCCACTAGCATCTCCAGGCAGCCATCAGAAAAGTGAGGAGAAGCCTTTCAACTTATACTGCAAGCAGCAAGTCTTCCAGTCTTGTTCAATGTATAATGAATGTGGGGAATACAAATACAATCTAGCCTTAAGAGGTGCATCCCCAATTCAAATAGAGTAGGAAATTACACGGGTCATGAGGTCAGGCTGCCTGATTCTGTAGATGATCAAGAGGACTGCCCACCTTTCTAATGTGAATGATGAAGTTAATGGAAATGGAAATGAAAATCAGGAGAGTTGTAGAACAGGAATCAGTATCACCCATTTTATACTATTACCCAAGGTCAAAATTACCCCACTGTGTGCTGAGGTTATACTCTACATTTTAATCCTACTTTTTCTTACCCATGTCTCCCAACAGGACCCTGCTATCCACAACCTTATGACTGATTGCATTGACATCCTCATTTTGATTAAGAGACTCCCCAGTGTTTGTGTCATTTTCCTGGAGTTCCTGTAGCTGTTCCAATAAAGTTAACATGAATGAGCAAGAGAATCCCCATGGAAATTCGCTTCCCATGTGCTCAAGTCTGCAGTTGGGCTTGATTCACAACGTTCTGACTCAGAAGTGAAATGATATCATAGAGTCAGAGTTATACAGCACAAAAACAGATCCTTCGGCCCATCGTATCTGTGCTGGCCATCAAGCACCTATCTATTTTAATCCCATTTTCCAGCACTTGGCCCATAGCTTTGTATGCTATGGCGTTGCAAGTGCTCATCTAAATACTTAAATGTTGTGAGGGTTCCTGCCTCTACCACCCCTTCAGGCAGTGTGTTCTAGATTCAAACTCTCTGGGTGAAAATGTTTTTCCTCAAATCCCCTCTAAACCTCCTACCCCTTACCTTAAATCTATGCCCCCTGATTATTGACACCTTCACTAAGGGAAAAAGTTTCTTCCTATCTAACCTATCAATGCCCCTCAATTTTGTATACCTCAATCAAGTCCCCCCTCAGCCTTCTCTGCTCTAAGGAAAGCAACCCTAGCCTATCCAGTCTCTCTTCATAGCTGAAATGTTCCAGTCCAGGCAACATCCTGGTGAATCTCCTCTGCACCCTCTCCAATGCAATCACATCCTTCCTATAGTGTGGTAACCAGAACTGTACACAGTACTCCAGCTGTGGCCGAACTAGCATTTTATACAGCTCCATCATAACCTCCCTGCTCTTATATTCTATGCCTTGGCTAATAAAGGCAAGTATCCCATATACCTTCCTAACCACCTTATCTACCTGTGCTGCTGCCTTCAGTGATCTATGGACAAGTACACCAAGGTCCCTCTGACCCTAGGATTCCTATGATCCTACCATCCATTGTATATTCCCTAGCCTTGTTAATCCTCCCAAACTGCATCACCTCACACTTCTCAGAATTAAATTCCATTTGTCACTGCTCTGCCCATCTTACCAGCCCATCTATATCCTGTAATCCAAGGCTTACCTCCTCACTATTTACAACACCACCAATTTTCATGTCATCTGCAAACTTACTGATCATACCTCCTATATTCACGTCTAAATCATTAGCAGCAAGGGTCCCAGCACCGATCCCTGTGGTACTGGTCACAGGCTTCTACTCGCAAAAACAACCCTCAACCATCATCCTCTGCCTCCTGCCACTAAGTCAACTTTGGATCCAATTTGCCAAATTGCCCTGGATCCCATGGGCTCTTACCTTCTTCACCGATCTCCCATACAGGACCTTATCAAAAGCCTTACTGAAGTTCATGAAGACTACATCGACTGCTTTACTTTCATCTACACATCTATTTAACTCCTCAAAAAAGTTAATCAAGTTTGTTAGGCACGATCTCCCCCTGACAAATCCATGCCAACAATCCCTGATTAATCCCTGCCTCTCCAAGTGGAGATTAATCCTGTCCCTCAATTTTTTCCAATAGTTTCCCTACCTCTGATGTTAGGCTCACTGGCCTGTAATTACCTGGCTTATCCCTGCTACCCTTCTTGAATAATGGTACCACATTCGCTGTCCTCCAGTCCTCTGGTACCTCTCCTGTGGCCAGAGATTATTTGAAAATTTGTGTCAGAGCCCCTGCTATCTCCTCCCTTGCCTCATATGACAGCCTGGGATACATCTCATCTGGGCCTGGGGGTTTATCCATTTTTAAGCCTGCTAAAACAGCTAATACTTCCTCCCTTTTAATGCTAATTTGTTCAAGCATATTACAATCCCCCTCCTGATCCCTATACCGACATCATCCTCTCCATCGTGAACACAGATGAAAAGTAATAATTTAAAACCTCACCTATGTCCTCCAGCTCCACACATAGATTGCCACTTTGGTCCTTAATGGGCCCTACTCTTTCCCTGGTTATCCTCTTACCCTTAATATACTTATAAAACGCCTTGGTATTTTCTTTTATCTTGCCCACCAGTGTTTTTTCATGTCCCGTCTTCACTCTCCTAATTACTTTTTAAAGTACCCTTCTACATTTTCGATACTTCTCTAGGGCCTCCGCTGTTTTCAGCACTCTGAATCTGCCATAAGCCTCCTTTTTTTCCTTATCCAATCCTCTATATCCCTTGACATCCAGGGTTCCCTGGACTTGTTGGTCCTACCCTTCACCTTTACGGGAACATTTTAGCCCTGAACTCTCACTTCCTTTTTGAATGACTCCCACTGTTCTGATGTAGACTTTTCTGCAAGTAGCTGCTCCCAGTCCGCTTTGGCCAGATCCTGTTTTATCATATTGAAATCAGCCTTCCCCCAATTCAGTACCTTTATTTCCAGTCCCTCTTTGTCCTTTTCCAGAACTACCTTAAATCTTACAGAATTATGGTCACTATCCCCGAAATGCTCCCCCACTGATACTTCTACCACTTGTCCGTCTTCATTCCCTAAGATTCGGTCTGGTACCGCCCCTTCTCTTGTAGGACTTTCTATGTGCTGGCTCAAAAAGCTCTCCTGTATGCACTTTAAGAATTCTGCCCCCTTTAAGCCTTTTGCACTAAGACTATCCCAGTTGATAATGGGGAAGTTGAAATCCCCTACTATTATTACATTATTTTTACACCTGAGATTTGCCTACATATCTGCTCCTCCATCTCTCCCTGACTATTCAGAGGCCTGTAGTACACTCCCAGCCAAGTGATTGCTCCCTTTTTGTTTTTAAGTTCTACCCATATGGCCTAATTTGAGGAACTTTCTAAGATATCATCTCTCCTTACTGCAGTAATTGACTCCTTGATCAACAGTGCAATGCCACCTCCTCTTTTACACCCTGCCCTATCACACCTGAAGATTCTATACCCTGGAATATTGAGCTGCCAGTCCTGCCCTTCCCTCAGCCATGTCTCTGTGATAGCAATATCATATTCCCATGTGTTAATCAATGCCCTCAATTCATCTGCCTTACCAGTAAGACTCCTTGCGTCAAAACAGATGCAATCCAGCCTTGCATTATTCGCTTGTGCCTTAACAGGTCTATATTTGCTCTGCCTTCCAGACTGACTCAGTTTCTCTTCTATATTTGACCTTGCATCACCCCCTACCGTACCTCCACTCAACCTCAACTGAGTAAGGTTGACACTTCAGTATAATGAATGATAAGGTAAAGCAAACAACAAGCAGGTTCATAATGAAAGGATGACCTTTGTAAAGGTGGAACTGGAAATGATTTGGGTGTGGTTATTGAACAATCACTAAAAAATCCTAATGTGAAGCTATTGGCAACAAAGCTAATCAAGTATGAGGGTACACACGGAATGCACTTGAATAAAAAGGAGATCTCCGTGGGTCTGTGCCCAGGTTCACTGGTGTTCCTGGTTATATCAAATATTGGAAAATTGTGGGGGGGTGGGTTTGAGCACACACCAGCCAAATTTCCTTCCATTTAGATTAAGTTTAAACAAGTTATTCTAATCTTGTGTGAATTATGAAATCATTTTACACTCTGTTGAACCTAGGGTGGATGATTGAAACTGACAGAAATTCATCCAAAACCTGGTCACAAACTGGTAGAGAATTCTCTAGTAGGTGAAAGATTCCTCCAGGCAACTGTGCTAATTTTTCAAAATGAAATATATCATAAGAGGTTGCATTCTGGAATTAAAGTGAAATTAAAGTGAAGCCTCTGCAGTTTTGGTGATTATGCGGTATTTGGTCTGACTTCATTACAGCCTTGGTTCAAACATGGACAAAAAAAAAAAGAGTTGAACTCAAGAGTTGAGGAGAGAATGACTGCCTTTGAATCAAGGCGGCATTTTACAGAGTATGGCATCAAGGAGCCCTAGCAAAACTGGAGTCAATGGGAATCAAGGAGAAAACTTTCACTGGGTTGGAGTCATACCTAGCGCAAAGGAAGATGGTTGTGGTTGTTGGAGGTCAATCATCTCAGCTCCAGGCCATCACTGCAGGAGTTCCTCAGAGTAGTGTCCTAGGTCCAACCATCTTCAGCTGCTTCATCAATGACCTTCCTTCAATCATAAGGTCAGAAGTGGGGATGTTCGCTGATGATTGCACAATGTTCAGCACCATTCGCGACTCCTCAGATACTAAAGCAGTCTGTGTCGAAATGCAACAAGACCTGGACAATATCCAAGCTTGGGCTGATAAGTGGCAAGTAACATTCGTGCCAGGCAATGACTATCTCAAACAAGAGAGTATCTAACCATTTCCCCTTGACATTCAATGACATTACGATTGCTGAATCCCCCACTATCAACATCCTGGGGGATTACCATTAACCAGACACTGAACTGGAGTAGCTATATAAATACCGTGGCTACAAGAGCAGGTCAGAGGCTAGGAATCCTGTGGCAAGTAATTCACTTGCTGACTTCCTAAAGCCTGTCCACCATCTACAAGGCACAAGTCAGGAGTGTGATGGAATACTCTCCACTTGCCTGGATGGGTGCAGCTCCAACAACACTCAAGAAGCTTGACACCATCCAGGGCAAAGCACCCCAGCCACAAACATTCACTCCCTCCACTAGCGACGCACAGTAGCAGCAGTGTGTACCATCTACAAGATGCACTGCAGCAACTCACCAAGGCTCCTTCGAGAGCACCTTCTAAACCCACAACCTCTACCAACTAGGACAAGGGCAGCAGTTGCATGGGAACACCACCACCTGCAAGTTCCCCTTCAAGCCACACACCATCCTGACTTGGAACTCCATTGCCATTCCTTCACTGCCGTTGGGTCAAAATCTTGGAACTCCCTTCCTAACAGCACTGTGGGTGTATCTACCCCACGTGGACTGCAGCAGTTCAAGAAGGCAGCTCACCACCACCTTCTCAAAGGCAATTACGGACATGAAATAAATGCTGTCCTAGCCAGCGATGCCCTCATCCCATGATTGAATTTTAAAAAGCAGAATATTAGGGTTGGGAGAGAAGCTAGCACATGATCTCAGCAGTGAGCTTCCAAAAGAATGAACAATACTTTAGGTGATATGGAATCCTTTGGGATATGCTACCCTTTTAAATGCCAGGGTGCCATGGATGACAGAAGCACTGTCAGAAAATAGCTTGTGCATAAAAGACCTAAACCTGCATCATCCAACACACTGCAACACTCATTGAACGGGTGCCGCAATGAACATAGCACTAGCAACAAAGATAACTACCTCCTGCCTGTGGTACTTGTCAATAGACTTATCATCTTGGGTCATAGTGTCTGTATTCTGAGCTCTAAGATGACCCATGTTCTTGTGAGGAGGCAATATGACCATGTGGGTCCCATCAGTGTAGCCCTGTACTTTTGGGAGCTTAACGACCCTGAAACAGTGAACAGTCCTCTCCCATTGCTAGTTGTTTTCCAATTTACTAATTATAGATAAAAGTAGTCCCAATGATGAATCACTAACAATTGCTTTATAGTTTTCTCTGTAAACATTTACCAATCGATGGCGATACTTATCTTTGCAGTGTTCTTTGTGTTCAGAAGTGATGGTTTCAGAGCACAGGAATTTCTACATGAATTTACATTTAACATTGTATCACTCTACATACTCTTAACTTGTTTCACTTTGTTCTGTGTTATATTGTCATTTACCCGAATGCGGGATGGGGGTCGGAAGGGCTACCCGCCTACAGACGGCGGGAGCCAATTAAAGGGAAATATGGCTTATTAAGGTCTATTGTCAGAGGTCAACTGGAATTTTTCAGTCAGCCTGTGGGCTCCCCCAAGGCGTCAGGCACTCCAGGCAGGCTTTGGGCCAGTCCCGCCTACCTGGACACAGCTGAGCCGCAGGTTGCTCTCTGGAGGGGTTTCCCCCTCTAATGGTGGCTGCTGAATCCGTTTGGAATTTAAAAGTACAAAAAGTTAGAGAAGGTGCCTCAAGATGGAGGTGCCCTCTCTCTCAACTAAGCTGCTGGCTGCTGCTCCTTCAGAGTTCACCCACCATCCTGAATTGGACTGCAAACCTGCACTCTTCCCACTACTTGGCCAAATCAGAGAAAAATCACTGCCGGTTTACTGTTTTCCACACAGTGTGGGTTGTGACTCCCATTTGACTTCGACGACATAGTCCTGACCCAAAACCCTTCCCTAGTAGTAGGAGTGTGGTCTGACAGTACTACACTGCCAGTATACACAAGTTGGTTTGAAATTTAAATCTAGGGATTACTCTGGAGCTTGACTTCTCAAAAGAAAATACCATTTAGATATAATGTAGGTCATTTTCATCTCAATTTTAAAATCCTTGTCCTAATGTTCAATTCCCTCCGTGGCTTTGCCCCTCCCTATCTCTAACCTCCTCCAGCTCTACAATCCTCCAAGATCTATTTCACTCTAATATCACTTCTCCAATTCTGCCATACCTTTCAGTCTATTTACCCAAATCACCTTAGCCATTTCTCCCCTCATACCGATGTAATTGGCTTTGTCTAAGTTTAAGATTCTTGTTTGTGATTGGAGTATGTCACTTTCAAACTTACCATGGATTTCAATGGTATTATGATCACTATTTCCCAGTGGATCTTTTACTATAACATTACTCATTAACCTTGCTTCATTACACAATACTAGATCTAATACGGAGCGTGTCTACCCTGAGGCACAGTGTGGCTTTTGAGCAGAGAGATCCACCACCAACATGCTGTTCTCCATTCGCCAGATACAGGAGAAATGCCGCGAACAACAGATGCCCCTTTACGTTGCTCTCATTGATCTCACCAAAGCCTTTGACCTCATCAGCAGACGTGGTCTCTTCAGACCACTAGCAAAGATCGGATGTCCACCAAAGCTACTAAGTATCATCACCTCATTCCATGACAATATAAAAGGCACAATTCAGCATAGCAGCACCTCATCAGACCCCTTTCCTATCCGGAGTGGCGTGAAACAGGGCTGTGTTCTCGCACCTACACTGCTTGGGATCTTCTTCTCCCTGCTGCTCTCACATGCGTTCAAGTCTTCAGAAGAAGGAATTTTCCTCCACACAAGATCAGATGGCAGGTTACTCAACCTTGCCCGTCTAAGAGCGAAGACCTAAGTACGGAAAGTCCTCGTCAGGGAACTCCTCTTTGCTGACGATGCTGTATTAACATCTCACACTGAAGAGTGTCTGCAGAGGCTTATCGACAGGATTGTGGCTACCTGCAACGAATTTGGCCTAACCATCAGCCTCAAGAAAACGAACATCATGGGACAGGACATCACAAATGCTCCATCCATCAATATCGGCGACCACACTCTGGAAGTGGTTCAAGAGTTCACCTACCTAGGCTCAACTATCACCAGTAACCTGTCTCTCGAAGCAGAAATCAACAAGCGCATGGGAAAGGCGTCCACTGCTATGTCCAGACTGGCCAAGAGAGTGTGGGAAAATGGTGCACTGACACAGAACACAAAAGTCCGAGAGTATCAAGCCTGTGTCCTCAGTACCTTGCTCTATGGCAGCGAGGCCAGGACAATGTATTTCAGCCAAGAGCGACGTCTCAGTTCATTCCATCTTTGCTGCCTCTGGAGAATCCTTGGTATCAGGTGGCAGGACCGTATCTCCAACAGAGAAGTCATCGAGGTGGCCAACCTCCCCAGCATATACACCCTACTGAGCCAGCGGCGCTTGAGATGGCTTGGCCATGTGAGCCGCATGGAAGATGGCAGGATCCCCAAAGACACATTGTACAGTGAGCTCGTCACTGGTATCAGACCCACCGGCCGTCCACATCTGCAAATGCGACATGAAGTCTGTGACATTGGTCACAAGTCATGGGAGTCAGTTGCCAGTGATCGCTAGAGCTGGTAGGCAGCCATAAAGGCGGGGCTAAAGTGTGGCGAGTCGAAGAGACTAAGTTGTTGGCAGGAAAAAAGACAGAAGCGCAAGGGAGAGCCAACTGTGAAACAGCCCTGACAACCAATTTTATCTGCAGCACCTGTGGAAGAGTCTGTCACTCTAGAATTGGCCTTTATAGCCACTCCAGGTGCTGCTTCACAAACCTCTGACCACCTTTGGAGGCCAAAGAAGAAGAATATCTAAGATAGCTTTATCCCTAGTCGGTTCCACAACATATTGCTCCAAGAAACTGTCTTGAAAACAGTCTACACACTCATCTTCTGGACTACTCTTGCCAATTTAATTGTCCCAGGATGTAAGAAGATTTAAGTCCCCACACAATTATTACATTGCCTTTATTAAAAGCTCTTGTTTAATGCTCTGTCCAACAGTATAACTACTTTTCGGAGGCTTATAAACGACTCCCACCAGTCTCTTGCTTTTCCTAATTTCCATCCATGCTGATTCTATTTCATGATCTTCTGAGGCCAGATCCTTTCTCACTAATGTCCTGATGTCATCTTTTACTATCAGTGCTACCCTTCCTCCTTTGCCATTCTGTCTTTCTTTCCAAAATATTTCAGAGCACACAATATTTATTTCCCAACCTTGATCACCATGTAATGGTCTCTAATGGCGATTAGATTTAAATCATTTACCTCAATTTGTTCCATTAGTTCATCTATCTTATTGCAGATGCATCGCACATTCAGACAAAGAACCTTTAATTTCATCTTTTTACTTCTAATCCCTGTAATGACCTTATTCCCTGATGTACAATTTTTGTTATATATTCTGTCCCTTCCGCTCATCTTTACTCACAACGCTGTACTGTTCCAATGCCTTGACATTTCTCTGAAGTTCTAAATCACGCCTCACCCGGACCTTCCCTCAGATTAGTCACAACCTCTAGCCTTATCTGCTGACAAACTTTGTACACTCTGTCCCTTCCTGCCACACTCTGATTATCATTTCCTTTGTTGCTACCCTGCTCTCTTGCCATCGCCTCTCTTTTTAAATTATCACATCTTCCCTAACTTGATCCCTCACCCCCACTATTTAGATTAAAGCCCTCTCTACCACCCTAATTATACAACTAGCATGAACATTGGTCCCAGACAGTTCGGTGAAGACCGTCCCAATGGTACAGCTCCCATGTTCCCCAGCACTGGTGCCAGTGCCCCATGAATTGAAACCCATTTCTCCCACACCAGTCTTTCAGCCACACATTTAACTCTCTAATCTTATTTACCCTACACCCATTTGCTCGTGGCTCAGCTAATAACCCAGAGATTATTACCTTTGAGGTTCTGCTTTTTAATTTAGCCCCTAGCTGTTCATATTCTCTATGCAGAACCTCTTTCCTAGTCCTATTTATATTGTTCATAGCCATGTGGGCCACAGCAACTGGATCTCCTCCCCCTCCCACTGCAAGTTCCTCTCCAGGCTGGAGCAGATGTCCCGAACCCTGGCACCTGGCAGGCAACACAGCCTTCTGGACTCTCACCCTTGGCTGCAGAGAACTGTATCTATCCCCTGACTATTGTTACAAAAGTGCTTCAATTATTTGTTACATTTTCTTTCGGACTTGGGTTTTAAAACTGAAAAAGATTCCATAGATGCTGGAATTTGTGTTTTTTTTTAAAAAGTCGACATCAGAAGATCTTTTGGCCTTGGTTTCGAAACAACCCTTACTGGAAGTCACCTGTCTTCAGATAAGTACCCAGCTGGGTTTTTTGACCTGGGGAAGATGTTTACAGAGAAATGAAAGGTCAAGATTTACAGGGGTCTGGAGGCTTGACTCTTGAGATATTGTTTTTGGTTTTGCTTTGGACAGCGAGTTGGGGCTGGGCAGTGTTTTGAAAGGAGTTTTAAAATCAACCTGCCAAGGACAAAGCCCCAGCTCAGCCTTTTCCGTCCCTTTGAAAAACCTACCAGCTGCTTCATTACTGGTTAAGTCTTGTTTTATAATAAACTGATAATTTTGTTGTTTATTACAGAAACCTGGTTGGTGTATTTTATTCTGGGATAAAAATAGAGTCTATGATTGATCATATGGGTAACTGGGTAAACACTTAAATATATGTGTTGTGACTGTGGAAAAGTGGAACTAGAAAAAACAGTGCACTCCTCCTGCCTTTTCATGTCCCCTATTACCACTATATTCCAATTTACTCCCCCCCACTTGAATGGCTTCTTGTACCACAGTGCCATGGTCAGTTTGCTCATCCACCCTGCAGCCCTTGCTGTCATCCATACAAGCTTAAAGAACCTCAAACCTGTTGGACAATTGCAAGGGTTGAGGCTCCTCTACTTCCTCCTTCTGGATCCCCTTACCTGCCTCACTCAGTCACACCCTCCTGTCCCTGACCACTGACCAAATCAGTAGACACTTTCCTAAGGGGTGTGACTGCCTTCTGGAATAAAGTGGCCAGGTAACTAACCCCCTCCCTGGTCTGTAGCTCAGCCTCCAGCTCATTGACTCTGAGCCAAAGCTCCCCGAGCCACAGATACTTATTATGGACGTGTTTGCCATGAATCTCACTGGCGTCCAACAGCTCCCACATACTGCAGCTGCAATACATAACCTGCCCTGCCATCTTTATTGTGTTAATTTAGTTTTATTAATTTATTTATAACTAATAAACCCCATTACTACTAAGACCCACTGCTAATAAGCTTTACTACTGCTGGTAAACCTGACTGCTACTAATGAAACCTTATTAATAAAACACCTGAATCTCAGAAGATTCTTATTATTATTCCAATTAATGTTATACTAACCCTAATTAAATTTCTTTAGTTTAAATAAGAGAAAAAGGAGAAAATGTACCCCAACCAATCACTTACCTTTTATGCTGGATCAATTCTCCTTTCCCCTTTGCACCGGATTCCCATCTTCACACTCTGACTACATCTCACTCAGGTGAAGTCTCCTCTCTGTGGGGTTTGAAAATCTGACTGCTTTTATAGAGTCTCTGATAAGTCACTAGATAGCTAGCTTAGCTTCATGCTAAAGTAATTAACACCTATTGAACCCACGACTTTCAGCTAAGTGACTGGTAACTGCCACTGCCAGACAGCTGTCTGTTTAACTAGGCAATTTAATAGAAGTTTTAAAGTTTTATTTCAAAACCTGATTCTAAATCTAATTTGAACCTGAGAAAAATTTACCAGAAGTTACCACATGAACCAAATTCCCACCTTCACACTCTAATGACATTTCACGCAAGTGAAGTCTCCACTCCGTGCGTCGCTTTCTCTCTTACTTGCTGACAGTGTTATATTGAGGTCCCACCATGAAAATTAACTTCGCCTTGAGCTTACTTCTCAGGTGGCCACTTTGTAAGGTCCATCCACCTGATTAACTCTAGTGCGTGCATCAAATGTTCCCATATCGTGTCGATGCAGCATGTTTTATTGTATAAATTTTGGAATCTCACAAAACTAAATGGGAGGTTTTCTATGGCAGTAGTCCAAACAATGCCAAGTTTAATCTGAGTGTATTCTATTAATGGTTGTCAGTTGTCATTTCAGACATACGTGTCCAGATTCGAGAAGGGAACAGCAGTGAAGCTTTTCATCCGATTAATGAAATCTGAAAGGGAAACCTGAGTTCAGGCCTCTAGAGGATTCATAGTCTAAGCCTTGCTCTGGAGTTGAAGACTGCATTATCACCAGGAACATCTTGCTTATTGGATTTGTATTTGGAGAAAGGATTTGCAGGCTGCTGTATAAAAGACTGAGGTAGAAATGTGAATGTAAAAGAATCTCGCCATGAACAGGGCTTAAGATAGCTTTTGATAACATTGGTTTAAACACATCAGTGTGCCAACCCAGAAAACTAGCAAAAGCTGATCAATAAGTTCATAAAAGCTGAAACAGCCCAGAAAAACACACCGCTCAAAATCAGCCCTGAACATAGAAATTATGACATGCAGAGTGCAGAGGGACATGGGCAGCTCATAACCTAACTCGCAGGTTTCCCCAACATTTCAACCTCGCCAACAGTAGCAGAACAACCATAAAGCATACAGAACAGTTTGCAGCAGCTGTGAATTTAGAAATTAGAAATTAAGGGAACTGTATTTGAATGTTGAAAGTGCAAGGATTATTTTCATAGGGATCCACGAACCTGTCTCCTGGAGAATTCTTCACATTTTATTCAGTCTATTTTATAGCATTTTGTAGCAGATCATAATTCCATCATTCAAGTCAAAAGCAGTTTGTCCGGGAAGAGTACAAGATATTAATAAAAGTAGTTGTAGGAACTCCACTAGAGCTTTATATGGTAAAGTTAAAAGAAATGGGTTTACGCCCTAATTTTAAATAATTGGACTAAGTATGTCAAACAAATGTGATAAGCAATTTTTAGTTTGGAATGGATTTTATTCCGTCGCCGGGGTCTGGGCTGCGGGCCTGATGTCATGGGAGAACCCGCCACATCCCTCCAACAGACCCCCATTGCAATTTAACAGCGGGCAGACAATTAACTGCCCACTATCGGGGATGCTGTCCCTTCAAGGGACAAGCTCCCACCTCCAGAGCTGTTGACCAATTGGAGAGCAGGCAGCTCTGTAGTATTGGCAATGCTTCTCAAAAGAGAAGAGTGCAGAGACCCTGGGACAGGTGAGTGTGTTCGGGGTCGCTGGGGACAGTCAGGCATGCCCCAGCTCAAGGGTGGGGGTAGGGATGGTGGTAGTTGGTGAGGATGGGTCAGCCATCACCATCAGGGCGGGTCCTCCAGGGATCACAGATTGCCCCCAAAGGAGGAACCCCCTCCATCCCCAAGGCCACTAGTAGCATCTCCACACAGCAACAGGCCCCTCCGTCCTCCAAAAAATTGGAGTGGAGGCAGAAAGAGGCCCTTAAGTCGCCATTTGGCTACGTAAGGGCCTCAATTGGCCTAGGGCGATAACACCATCCTCGGCCTTCCCCACCCTGGACAAAATGGCAGAGGGTCCGGACAATGTCGGGAATGGCACCCCTTGCCATTTTGTTTGCCCGCACCCCCCATCTCCATGCCCATTTCCTAGGGCAGCATAAAATCCTGCCCAATTGATCTTGTTAAAAAGGTTTAATTTCTGGAACTGAAAATAAATATGATTGCTCTCTGCAATCGTTCAAAAAAGTAAATTGCACTTAAGTGTGGATTGCAGACATGGGGAACTGAATATTGTGCTCTCAGATAGATTTGACTGATTGCCTCCTGTGTTGAAATTGCAATGTATTGATTTATTTATTTGCTTATTGATTAGTATCATCCCTCACCTATCACCATGGGTTGTTGACCACTCGAATATACACGTTAAGGGTGCGCTTCCTGTTTACTGCTTGGTAACAAAGGGAGCTTGATCTTCTGCCCATAAAAAAGCTGTAACCAGCTAAGTTACAGAACGTAACAGGGCATTGTGACACACACAAACAAGTCAAGGTCCATGTCACATGTCACATTAATATGCAGTAATAAAATGCTAAAAATGAGAGTGTCACTATAACTAAATAAAGCAAAACTCATCACCATTTCTCATGCACTATTTATTTCCAAGTACTGATAATTCCACAAGTACAAAAACAGAATCACTAAAGCTGTATCTTATCTCAAAAAAGTGGCTGCAGTGAGTTATGAACTACATTAGACAACAGTTGAACACAGCCAGAAGGTTCCTTTGAGGAAAATGAAAACTTTCAAAAGCTGCATCTTTTGGAGAAAACACTGAATAGAAACATCTATTACTGTATGTGTCAGAAACCTTCTTTCTTCTTTGGCCTCCTTGTCTCAAGAGACAATGGGTAAGCGCCTGGAGGTGGTCAGTGGTTTGTGAAGCAGCGCCTGGAGTGGCTATAAAGGCCAATTCTAGAGTGGCAGACTCTTGCACAGGTGCTGCAGATAAAATTGGTTGACAGGGCTGTTACACAGTTGGCTCTCTCCTTGTGCTTCTGACTTTTTTCCTGCCAACTGCTAAGTCTCTTCGACTCGCCACGCTTTAGCCCTGCCTTATGGTTGCAGCCAGCTCTGGCGATCGCTGGCAACTGACTCCCACGACTTGTGATCAATGTCACAGGACTTCACGTCGCATTTGCAGACGTCTTTAAAGTGGAGACAAGGATGGCCGGTGGGTCTGATACCAGTGACGAGCTCGCTGTACAATGTGTCCTTGGGGATCCTGCCATCTTCCATGCGGCTCACATGGCCAAGCCATCTCAGGCGCCGCTGGCTTAGTAGGGTGTATATGCTGGGGATGTTTACTGCCTCGAGGACTTCAGTGTTGGAGATACGGTCCTGCCACCTGATGCCAAGGATTCCCCGGAGGCAGCGAAGATGGAATGAATTGAGACATCGCTCTTGGCTGAAATACGTTGTCCAGGCCTCGCTGCCATAGAGCAAGGTATTGAGGACACAGGCTTGATACACTTGGACTTTTGTGTTCTGTGTCAGTGCGCCATTTTCCCACACTCTCTTGGCCAGTCTGGACATAGCAGTGGAAGCCTTTCCCATGCGCTTGTTGATTTCTGCATCGAGAGACAGGTTACTGGTGATAGTTGAGCCTAGGTAGGTGAACTCTTGAACCACTTCCAGAGTGTGGTCGCCGATATTTATGGATGGGGCATTTCTGACGTCCTGTCCCATGATGTTCGTTTTCTTGAGGCTGATGGTTCGGCCAAATTCGGTGCAGGCAGCTGCAATCCTGTCGATGAGTCTCTGCAGACACTCTTCGGTGTGAGATGTTAATGCAGCATCGTCAGCAAAGTGGAGTTCCCTGATGAGGACTTTCCGTACTTTGGTCTTCGCTCTTAGACGGGCAAGGTTGAACAACCTGCCACCTGATCTTGTGTGGAGGAAAATTCCTTCTTCTGAAGACTTGAACGCATGAGAGAGCAGCAGGGAGAAGAAAATCCCAAACAGTGTAGGTGCGAGAACACAGCCCTGTTTCACGCCACTCAGGATAGGAAAGGAGTCTGATGAGGCGCCGCTATGCTGAATTGTGCCTTTCATATTTCCTGCCCCAAGTTTAAACACAACCTATAATGGAGCAGTTCAAGATGGCTCCTGGCATTGGCTGCTACAACTAGCTGCTCCCACCGCCTTCTCAGTATGTATCTGGAGGGCTTCCTGGTTCCTTGAGGGAAGGGAACCTCTCTCCTGCTGTCCACTTCCTGCACCAAGACCTCCAGCATGTCACCTGAGAACCTGGGGGCAAGCTCTCTGGTCTGCTGTGGACATGGCTTATCACTTTTATTTCCAATTGTTCTCTTTCTTTTACTTATTTTCTTTTTACCCTCCTAGATCCCTCTCTTCTATCATCATGCCTCCTTTCACTTCTCCCCTCTCAGGTGCACTGCCCTCCCGATTCCCTCTCCTAACCCTTCAGTACTCCTTGACCTTCCTGTGCTCTTGCCTCAGTCCAAGGTTTGACTCCCTCTTAGTTAAGCCTAAAACTTCGCCATGGACCTCACTTGGTATCCTCATTATGAGCAGCAATCCCAAATGCCCCTCCTACACTCTCACCAAACTTCCTGTTCCGCGCAGTCCCCGGAGGCTAATCTTGCAAATCTCCTCCGCTTCAACCTCACCCCTCCCAGTGCTGACCCTGTGGATTCTACCAGCGGATTATCTTTCACCACCCCTTTACGTATCTCCTTCCAGAATATCTGTTTACTTGTGAACCTGGCCCTCAGCATCCATAAACTTATTGTGGATGATTGCATCAATATCATGACCTTGATGGAAACCTGGCTGTGTGGTGATTGTACCTTTCCCCTAAATGAAGCTTCCCACCTGACTAAACCTTCCAGCATTTGCCCCATCAAGACCATCGCAGAGGCAGTGTGGTGTTCATCACCAAATCACAGCTTGGCCTGCCCCCCTATTCCTCTGACACTTTCTCCTCCTTTGAGCTTCTCACCTTGTTTCACCCCTCTTACCTCTCATTCAAAATCCTCATTCTCTCCTACCCACGCAAATACAACAAAAATTTTCTCACCGAGATATCCTCACTATTTTCCTCCCTTAGTCTCAGCAAAGAATGACTTCTTATCCTCAGTGATTTCAACCTCCATCTTAACTCATCATGTTCTTTCTCCTCTGAATTCAATGCCCTCTTATCCTCCCTAAATATCTGCTTCCATGTAAACTTGTTAATGGTTCTCTCTCTTCAGGTCTCTGTCGTCACCAAACTTCTCCTCAAAAACCAAACCTTGACTCCACCAATCATGCAAATCACTGCCTATCTCCAACCTCCATTTCCTCTTCAAAGCCCTTGAATGTGTTATCACCTCCCAAATCTGTGCCGATCTTTTCCAGAACTTCAGGTTTGAATCTTTCCAATCAGTTTTCCACCCCTGCCACAGTACTGAAACGGCTTTTATCAGAGTTACAAATGACATCCTGTGTTATTGTGATAAAAGTAAACTATCCCTCCTTGTCCTTCTCGACCTGTCTGCAGCGTTTGACACAAATGACCACATTATCCTTCTCCAATACCTCTCCACAGTCATCCAGCTGGTGGAACTGCACTTGCCTGGTTCCACTCATATCTATCTAATTGTAGCCAGAATACCACTTGCAATGGCTTCTCTTCTCTTTCCAACTCCATAACCTCTGGTGTCCCTCATGAATCTATCTTTGATCCCCTCCGATTTCTCATCTACATCCTACCTCACAGTAATGTTGTCCCTTCTCCAAACTCTGTCCCCTAGCTATCAACTCCATTCCTCTGCCTGGCAACTGTCTGAGACTAAACCATGCTATTTGCAACCATGGTGTGATACTTGACCCTGAGACGAACTTCCAACTACATATCCAAACCATCACTAAGACTACCTATTTGCATCTCCGTAACATCACCCAACTTTGCCCCACCTTAGCTCATTTGCTGCTGAAACCCTCATTCATGCCTGTTAGCTCTAGATTTGTCTATTCCAACACACTGCTGGCTGGCCTCCCATATTCTACCCTCCACAAACTTGAGGTCATTCAAAACTCTGCTACCTGTGTCCTTACTTGCTATCACTTCTGTTCTCATTAACCTATGTTGGCTCCCAATCAAAGAACACCTTGATTTTAAAATTCTCATCCTTGTTTTCAAACATTTCCATGGCCTGGCCCCCTCCTTATCTCTATAATCTCCTCCAGCCCACAACCCTTCGAAATATCTGCACTTACTAATTCTGACCTTTAGAGCATACCCAATTTTAATTGCTCCACCATTGGTGGTCGTGCCTTCAGCTGACTAGGCCCCAGGCTCTGGATTTTCCTCCCTACATCGCTCCAACTCTCTACCTTGTTTTAATCCTTTAAGATGCTCCTTAAAACCTACCACTTTGACCACGCTTTTGGCCATCTGCCCAAATATCGCCTTATGTGGCTTCGTGTCTAATATTATCTTATTGCTCACTTGTGAATTTAAGACACTATATAAATATAAGTAGTTGTTGTTATTGGATGGAAAGATGGATTCTAACCATCTTCAGTTCTGCCCTCCAACTAATCTCTGGCCCTGACAAGTTTCCAGTTATGACTCACAACCACCAATGCCAGTAAAAAAAAAAGCATTTTTTCTCTTGTGAAATGCTGACAATCAGACATGGCTTGAAAAGCTGATGGTTGTCATGTATCCACTATGGACTCAAACAGCTGCCTCCTGTCTGGGATTGAATTAATTCTTGAAGTATTGGTTGTGCCTTTCATAGCTTTTAGCATACAGACTTACTGATGACTCCTTAGTATCTTTACAAAATGATAAACAAGTGTGAAATATCTCTGGAGCAAGACTTGTACGCAAATCTCTCCCATTTTCAAAAAAGTCCTTAAACTGCACAGAAGAATTTTTATGGTGCTCCTTGCCTTGCAGCAATGTGCTGTTAATCAAAAGTTCATATTCCCCGTTGATTGCATGTTGTAAACTAGGACTGTTTAATACCATTGCTCACCTTAGAGCAGAGAAGGCTAAGAGGAGGTTTGATACTGGTGTTTAAAATCATGAAAGATTTATATAGAGAAAATAAAGAAAACTATATCTAATAATGGAAGGGTCAATACCTAGAGGTCACAGAATTAAGGTAATTGGCAAAAGAATCAGAGGCGAATAAGGAATTTTTTTTTCATGCAATGAATAGCTAGGATTTGGAATGCACTGCCTGATAAGGTGATGGATATAGATTCAATCACAGAATTGTTGCAGCACAGGAGGTGTCACTCTCATGCAATGAGAAATTATGAACTATTAAATGAACTGATGAATTGAACTCAAATCATACACCTTTTGCTGCAAAACAATATGGAGTAAAAGGTCAGGTGACCTCTCCTGTACTGCAAATATACATAGTGACTGCTGGAACCCTGAACCAATTATCATGTCTGGTTGAGTATTGAAGAAAGCATTAAAAATGTAAGTGGCCCAATCAATGTTAATGGCTACCCCTCTTCAAAAATTTGGGCTAACAATGATGTTGCAGACATAGAGACTCCAGACTCAAACTTAGGATAATAGGTGTGGAAAAACAACTCTTTATCAAGATGGCATAGAGACATGCAACATCCAAACCCATGTTTAACAATGGCCACACCAGCAAGCACCATTTCTGAAAACACAATGGGAGAAAAACTTGGGTCACCTGATAGAAGCCAAGTCTCTGATGAGGATTTTTAATGAGACATTTTCTGTGCAGAATGTGAGAAAGCCAGCAGCCAGAAGGAAGAGATACCCATACCAGCAAAAAAAGGACCCTGCTAGAATACCATCTTTAAACTACCTAGAGGCAGACAAGAAAGGTGATCTTGAAACGCCATACCTAAGCAACTGTATCAGGATTTCTGCTATTGAATTGTGACTGAGATTTCACCAAAGATGTCTGCAGCAAAGCTTCTATCCACCTGAAACTTTTCAAAGTTTGACGTCAGTGAACCAAGATAAAGGAAAAACAGGTATGCACCATTTTTAAGTCTTCCTCCTGGGGAAACAAACAAGGTTTCACAACAAAATATTTGTTAACACCATCAAACCTAAATGCATGCTATCTTTTAATTTCTATCTTTTCTTGTGTGTGTGCATGTGTTTGTGTGTGTGTGAGAGAGAGAGTGGGTGGCGTTGCAAATATTTTCGGGTATTGTTTGTTAAACACTTATCTTTCTTTAAACCTACAAGAAAACCTGTCACTTGTCTGTTCATTAACCACTAAGCGTTCAAGGGTTAAAACATAATTCTAATAAAACACACTGCCTTTGGTCAGTTGAGAGGTGAGAAATGGAAACCATCCCTATCATTTCTTCTGTTTGTAACAGATGCCATTTGGCCCATCGTGTCTGCGCTGGCTCTCTGAATGAGCAATTTACCTCGTGCCACTCCTCCACCTTCTCCCTGTAGCTCTGTACATTCTTCCTTTTCATATAACAATCCAATTCCTCCTTGAATGTCTCGATTGAACCTGCCTCCACCACACTTAGGCAGTACATTCCAAATCCTAACCACTGACTGTGTGAAAAGTTTTGCTCATGTCACCATTGCTTCTTTTGCTAATTATCTTAAATCTGTGCCCTCTTGTTCTTGATCCTTCCATCAATGAAAACAGCTTTTCCCTCTCTACTCTGCCCAGACCCCTCATGATTTTGAATACATCTATCAAATCTCCTCTCAACCTTCTCTTCTCCAAGGAAAACAGTGCCAAATTCTCCAATCTATCTACATGACTGAAGTTCCTCATCCCTGAAACAATTCTCGTGAATCTTTTCTGCACTCTCTCTAATGCCTTCACATCTTTCCTAAACTGTGACCCTAGAACTGGACACAATACTCTGGTTGAGGCCGAACCTGTGTTCTTTTTTTTTGAAATACAGCACTGAAACAGGCCCTTTGGCCCACCGAGTCTATGCTGACCATCAACCACCCATATATACTAATCCTACATTAATCCCATGTTCCTACCACATCCCCACCTTCCCTTAATTCCCCTACCACCTACCTATAGTAGGGGCAATTTACAGTGGCCAATTTACCTATCAACCTACAAGTCTTTGGCTGTGGGAGGAAACCGGAGCACCCGGCAAAAATCCACACAGTCACAGGGAGAACTTGCAAACTCTGCATAGGCAGTACCCAGAATTGAACCTGGGTCATGGAGCTGTGAGGCTGCAGTACTAACCACTGCGCCACTATGCCGCCCCAAATGGGAACTGCACTGAGGCACTGCTGAGTTCTTTACAAGTTTAACATAACTTCCTTGTTTTTGTACTCCATGCCCCTATTAATAAAGCCTAGGATGCTGAATGCTTTATTAACCATGCTCTGAACATGTCCTGCCACCTTCAATGATTTATGTACTTATATAGCCAGCTCCCTTTGGTCCTGCTGTCCCTTTAGAGTTGTACCTTTTATTTTATATTGTCTCTCAACATTCTTCCTACCAAAATGAATCACTTCACACTTCTCTGCATTAAATTTCATCTGCCACTGGTCTGTCCACTCCGCCAACCTGTCTAAGTCCTTTTGAAGTTCTATGCTATCCTCCTCACAGTTCACTATGCTTTCAAGTTTCATATCATCTGCAAATTTCAAAATTATGCATGTTGCAGTCTGCTTGCATATTCAATAATAGCCTTCAAAAGTGAATTGGATAAATACTTGAAGAAGAAAAAATTGTAAGGATATGGGGAAAGAGCAGGGCAGTGAAAATAACTGGATTGCTCTTCGAAAGAGCTAGTGCAGACTTGATGAGATGAATGGCCTCCATCAGTGCTATATTGTTCTAAGATTCTATGATTCTGTGAAACCAACAGAGCTTTCCCATCCACTCAGTCTGGTCAAAAATGTGTTTTTTTGTTATTAGACTGCCGTCTTTCAGTTTTTATGCTTTATATAGCATCAGCTATTTGTGTTGGAAAACAACCAAAAAGATTACTTGAATATTATTGTAATCTCCAGTATCAGGGATTGGATTAAACTGTGATTAGTCATCTTGGATTGCTGTTCACATTTGCATATATTCAGAATGACTGCATTAATAGATGTAAATTCAACATAATGGCAGATTCTCCAAAACACAAGCAGCCAAACATGAATATTTAGATATGATTGTACATTCAGGATCACAGACTTGAGGCTCACCATCAGAGACATCAAAGATCTGTGGAATCTTCCTCTTCTTTGCCGATATTAATGTTGCAGTCTGCTCATGTATTCAAGCTATGGCCTGATGTAGTTCACTGATAGCTTTTGGGTAAATCCAATGTCCAGTTACTGAAGCATGTCAGTTAGGAAGATCCCACGTTCTAACCTTTCTCTGTGCTAAGCTGTCTGGTTTCAACCAGGATGGCACCAGAGTGTTATAATCAGTTTCAGCACCCCATGGGTTAGGGAGTGGGCAATTAAGCCGGGATCCCAATTCATTGTCTCCTGCAGGAAAATTGTGTAAGTACAGTGTGGATATTGAGTATGGATGACATTAGGATAGATGGTCATGCCTCTCAGTCAAATAGCTTGCCGCCACCTACTGTCAATCCAGGAAAAGTGGATGAGTTACCAAGGGTGCTGGCACCCAAACAAATGTACACCAGCATGAGTTGGTGCCTTCATGAGAAAAAAGGAGGAAATTCTAAAAAGGCTTCATATTTGGTGCCATGGAGTCAGAGTTGGGCATGACTTCATGTCCATAATTCATCATAAAGCGAGTTCTCCTAGCAAGGAGATGTCTCCCTGCAATACAGATTAACAATAATGGATACTGAAAGGCAAGTTTCCAATTATCCTCTCAGTTTGGGAAGTTATGTAGAATAGGAAAGTTACAGGTTTAAAAGTGAATTAAAGAAATTACTTATGACAACTGAGGAAAAATGCATGGCCTGCTATTTTCCTTGATGATTGATTAGTTTCCAAAAGTTGTCAAAACTGATTAAAAACTGTCAGTCTTCACTGGCAAAACTGAGAAGTTAATAGTATGTAACTAATGTTTTATTGGAGGACTGTTTATACATTCATGTATTCCTACAAATAGTCATGTACTATGTTAAGTTTTTCTGTACATCTAATGGAAGCTGCTTACAATGAGGTTATGTTTAGACTGAAAAAGGTTCAATGCCCAGCCATTGATCATGCTTCTGTATAGAACAACACTTATAGTGTGAAATTATTAGAGGGTGTTATGACCAGGTGAGAAAGGGGTCTAGGGTTCCCTCTCAGCCTTAAAACCCTCAACCATAACAGGGTTTAATTTTAAACACACCATTTATTTTAGCTCCCCTCAGTGAATCCTTGTTCACTAACTTCCAATTATAAGGCAAACAGGTTTTCTTAGGTTTAAAGAAAAAAAGGTTGAACTTTATTAAACTTAAACTCTACTTCGGTTAACGCCTACGGATACGCGATGCACCCACGCTAGCATGCATACGCGATACACACATGCAGATAGAGACAGAAAAGAGCAGAAGAAATAAAGTGGAAAAGTTTGAGGCATATCTGAAGATGGTTTTGTTTACTGTTCTTTGAACTTGCTGTAAAGTCCTTGATTGTAGGTAGGTCTTGCTTTTTGTTGGGGTCCAGTATTCTTCTTAAACCTTGTTTGATGTAGGAGACTTTTCTCTCTTGAAGTTCCTGTATCCTTAGTGGGTCCAGAGGCATGTGTGAAAGAGATGGGAGCAGACAGGAGAGGTCTTCTCACTCCAGGAGCAAGGAGAGGTCTTCTCACTCCAGGAGCATTCTGCAGTCTCTCTAGTTCAAACTCTTTGTACAATTCAGAAAAACCCAGGTTGCCAAGCAGGTTAGTCATGTGACTAGCTGGTCTGACCACGTCTGTTTGTGGATTCTCTTGTCTTAGCAACCCTAGAATGTCTCTCCTTACACACAATACCTGGTGCTCAAAGTCCATTGTAGGTTAAATTGGAGCAGGGAATTGCCCCTTTGTCCCTTTGTCCCTCCAAACACTGTCTGTTAGTATGCAAATGCTTTTTCCAGCCATAGCTGATCTGTTTAACAAGTCACTTCCTCGCTCCAGCAACAGTTTAAAATCAATGCTCATATGACAAAATAGGGCTAAATTCCAAAGCTCCCGAAAATGGGCAGGGGATCGTGATGAAGGATTAACCTGGGCCTGTGGCTTCTAGAGCAGGCAGCAGACCAACTTCATGCTGTCTGTCCATTTGAATGATTCCTGTATGCAGCCAATGCAACTGCACTGTTCCTTGGCTGCATGCATCAGCAGATGGCCCAAAATTGTGAGAGGCTAGCACCAGTTAAAGCTAGCCTGCATTACTTAAAACTAGCCTCCACCTCTTAAAACAGAGGTGCATTGTGGCTGGAGCATGTACTGGAAGTCATTCTCCAACTGATTTTGACCTAGGAAAGACACCAGAATGGCACAACATGGGAGAGCGTTGCCTTCAAGATTTCCTGACAGTGCTCTGGAGGCCTTGATTGAGGAGGTGCAGAGGTGGACAGATGTGCTCTATCTACCAGGGAAGAGTTGTTAGTTAAACTTTGCTGGAGTCTAAGACATTCTCTAGAATGCCCTACAATGCTACTAATACAAATACAATTAAACCCAACATGCTGGCAATGGTAAAACATCAGTGAAAGCAACCAGGAGAATTTGAAGATCTCCTTACTTTTGGAAGAAACACCAGGTGAACAACAGAAAAATTTAAAGATAAATACTGGCCTGGTACAGTAAGAAAACTACTTACTTGCAGAAGACACTGTGAAAAGCTCTGCAGCTGTGGTAGGCCAGAGCACAAAAATATTGGCTGCACCACAGAACAGAAGTGTGGTGGCCTGCAAGTAGGGGGAAAAACCCAATCCTTCACGAGGGCTGAACGTGAGGGAAATCCCCAAAAAGCGTGGGAATTCCTGAAAAGCGTGGAACCACCGCCCCCCCACCCCCCCCCCCCACCCCCCCCCCCACCCCCCCCCCCCAGCAAAACAGCAGGGACACCTTCATTAAGGCAACCAAGCCTGAAAAAAACAAAGTGAATTTCTCAGACAAAGGGGGAAAACTTTTTTAAAAATACCTATTAAAACAGTGGGGAACTCTCAAAAACAGCTGGGATACCTCCATTAAGGCAATCAAACCCTTCTGGGAGCAGAGCGGAGCTCTTCCAGCGTGCCAGAGTTTTGGGAAAAAAAGCCAACAGTGACATCAGAAGAGAGCTGAAAGGTGATTGGTTGGTGAGTCACTGCTGTTATTTTTTAAAAGATTTTTAAATGCACTAAGGGGAAAGTTTTTTTGTTAAAAAAAAAATCCTCTGGTGATAAAGTGAGTAATACTAAAATGTTTTTTTTTTAATTCAGTGTAGCTTATTAAGGACTTTAGATTGTAGTGGGTAGAACAAGGCCCCTAGTGTAATTAGTATTTTTTAATTAAGGGAGTAACTAAGTAATCTAAAGGTAAGTCTTGGCAGGAGAGCTCAGCCCCGTGATATGCCCCTCCTGCGCTATGTGGGAAATCAGGGACGCTTCCAGTGTCCCTGGTGACCATGTGTGCAGAAAGTGAATCCATCTGCAGCTACTGGCAACCCGCATTACGGAACTGGAGCTGCGGGTTGATTCATTGTGGAGCATCCGCGATGCTGAGGACGTCATGGATAGCACATTTAGTGAGGTGGTCACACTGCAGTAATGGCTGCACAGGCAGAAAAGGGATGGGTGACCACCAGACAGAGTAGCAGGTGCAGGCAGGTAGTGCAGGAGTCCCCTGTGGCCAACCCCTCTCAAACAGATATACCACTTTGGATACTGTTGGGGGTGATGATCTCCCAGGGAAAGAAGCAACAGCCAAGTTCGTGGCACCACGGAGGGCTCTGCTGCACAGAGGAAAAGGGGTGGAAGAGCTATAGTGATAGCAGATTCTATCGTAAGGGGTGCAGATAGGCGTTTCTGTGGCCGCAAACAAGGCTCCAGGATGGTATGTTGCCTCCCTGGTGCTAGGGTCAAGGATGTCTCGGAGCAGTTGCAAGAGATTCTGAAAGGGGAGGGTGAGCAGCCAGAGGTCGTGGTCCATATTGGTACTAATGACATAGGCAGGAAGAGAGATGAGGTCCTGCAAAGTGAATATAGGGAGTTAGGCAGAAGGTTAAAAAGCAGGACCTTTAGGGTTGTAATCTCAGGACTACTCCCTGTGTCACGTGCTAGTGAGTGTAGGAATAGGAGGATAAGGCAAATGAATGCGTGGTTGAAGAGCTGATGTAGGAGGGAGGGCTTCAGCTACTTGGAACATTGGGATCTCTTCTGGTGCAGAGGTGACCTGTACAAGAGGGACGGGTTGCATCTAAACTGGAAGGAGATCAATATCCTTGCGGGGAGGTTTGCTAGTACTACTCGGGAGCGTTTAAACTAGTCTGGCAGTGGGGTGGGGCCCAAAGTAGTAGTCTCTCTGATGAGATAGTTGAAGCAAATGTAGAGGTTAAAGCAAGCACGTCCAGTAGGCAGGCCAGGCAGGGGCAGGACAGGGAGCGTGGAAGGTCTGGAAGGCTAAACTGCATTTACTTTAATGCAAGAAGCCTTACAGGTAAGGCAGATGAACTCAGAGCATGGATCGGTACATGGGATTGTGATATCATAGCTATTACGGAAACATGGTTGAGGGATGGGCAGGACTGGCAGCTCAATGTTCCGGGGTACCGATACTTCCGGCGTGACAGAGGTGGAGGTAAGAGAGGAGGAGGAGTTGCACTATTGATTAGGGAGGACATCACGGCAGTATTTAGAGAGGATATCCCGGGGGGAACGTCCAGACAGGCCATATGGGTAGAACTTAGAAATAAAAAAGGGGTGATCACTTTAATGGGATTATACTATAGGCCCCCAATAGTCAGAGGGAATTGGAGGAGCATATATGTAGGGAAATCACAGATAGGTGTCGGAATTATAGGGTTATAATAGCAGGTGATTTGAACTTCCCTAATATTGACTGGGACTGCCTTAGTGCTAATGGATCAGATGGGGAAGAATTTGTTAAGTGCGTCCAGGATAGTTTTTTGAAGCAGTATGTGGATGGCCCTACTAGACAAGGGGCTACACTCGACCTCCTCTTAGGAAATGAGGCTGGGCAGGTGGTTGATGTGTCAGTGGGGGAGCACTTTGGGACCAGTGACCATAACTCTATTAGGATCAAGATAGTTATGGAAAAGGATAGGACTGGATAGGACTGGTCCTATCCAACACACTTGATGTGTTGCTGCAGTGCATCTTGTAGATGGTACACACTGCTGCCACTGTGCGGCGGTGGTGGAGGGAGTGAATGTGTTTGTAGATGGTGTGCCAATCAAGCTGGATGCTTTGTCCTGGATGGTGTCGAGCTTCTTGTGTGTCGTTGGAGCTGCACCCATCCAGGCAAGTAGAGAGTATTCCATCACACTCCTGACTTGTGCCTTGTAGATGGTGGACAGGCTTTGGGAAGTCAGGAGGTGAGTTACTCGCCGTGGGATTCCTAGCCTCTGACCTGCTCTTGTAGCCACGGTATTTATATGGCTACTCCAGTTCAGTTTCTGGTCAATGATAGCCCCTAAAATGTTGATAGTGGGGGATTCAGTGATGGTAATGCCATTGAATGTCAAGGGGAGATGGTTAGATTCTCTCTTGTTGGAGATGGTCATTGCGTGGCACTTGTGTGGCGCAAATGTTACTTGCCACTTATCAGCCCAAGCCTGGATATTGTCCAGGTCTTGCTGCATTTCTACACGGACTGCTTCAGTATTTGAGGAGTTGTGAATGGTGCTGAACATTGTGCAATCATCAGCGAACATCCCCACTTCTGACCTTATGATTGAAGGAAGGTCATTGATGAAGCAGCTGAAGATGGTTGGGCCGAGGACACTACCCTGAGGAACTCCTGCAGTGATGTCCTGGAGCACAGATGATTGACCTCTAACAACCACAACCATCTTCCTTTGCACTAGGTATGACTCCAACCAGCAGAGAATTTTCCCCGATTCCAATTGACTCCAGTTTTGCTAGGGCTCCTTGATGCCATACTCCGACAAATGCTGCCTTGATGTCGAGGGCAGTCACTTTCACCTCACCTCTTGAGGTCAGCTCTTTTGTCCGTGTTTGAACCAAGGCTGTAATGAGGTCAGGAGCTGAGTGGCCCTGGTGGAACCCAAACTGAGCGTCACTGAGCAGGTTATTGCTAAGCAAGCGCTGCTTGATGGCACTGTTGATGACACCTTCCATCACTTTACTGATAATTGAGAGTAGACTGATGGGGCGGTAATTGGCCAGATTGGACTTGTCCTGCTTTTTGTGTACAGGACATACCTGGACAATTTTTCACATTGCCGGGTAGATGCCAGTGTTATAGCTATACTAGACCAGCTTGGCTAGGGGCACGGCCAGTTCTGGAGCACAGATCTTCAGTACTATTGCCGGAATATTGTCAGGACCCATACCCTTTGCAGTATCCAGTGCCTTCAGTCATTTCTTGATATCACGCGGTGTGAATCGAATTGGCTGAAGACTGGCATCTGTAATGCTGGGGACGTCAGGAAGGAGCCGAGATGGATCATCAACTCGGCACGTCTGGCTGAAGATTGTTGCAAATGCTTCAGCCTTATCTTTCGCACTGATGTGCTGGGCTCCCCCATCATTGAGGATGGGATATTTGTGGAGCCACCTCCTCCAGTTAGTTGTTTAATTGTCCACCACCATTCACGACTGGATGTGGCAGGACTGCAGAGCTTAGATCTGATCCGTTGTTTATGGGATCACTTAGCAATGTCTATTGCATGCTGCTTATGTAGTTTGGCATGCAAGTAGTCCTGGGTGTTGCTGCACCAGGTTGACACCTCATTTTGAGGTATGCCTGGTGCTGCTCTTGGCATGCCCTCCTGCACTCTTCATTGAACCAGGGTTGGTCTCCTGGCTTGATGGTAGTGGTAGAGTGGGGGATATGCCGGGCCCTGCGGTTACATATTGTGGTTGAATACAATTCTGCTGCTGCTGATGGCCCACAGCACCTCATGAATGCCCAGTGTTGCATTGCTATATCTGTTCAAAATCTATCCCATTTAGCACGGTGATAGTGCCACACAACACGATGGATGGTATCCTCAATGTGAAGGCGGGACTTCGTCTCCACAAGGACTGTGCAGTGGTCACTCCTACCAATACAGTCATGGACAGAAGCATCTGCAGCAGGCAGATTGGTGAGGACAAGGTCAAGTATGTTTTTCCCTCGTGTTGGTTCCCCCACCACCTGCTGCAGACCCAGTCCAGCAGCTATGTCTTTTAGTACTCGGCCAGTAGTGGTGCTACCGAGCCATTCTTGGTGATGGACATTGAAGTGTCCCACCCAGAGTACATTTTGTGCCCTTGCCACCCTCAGTGCTTCCTCCAAGTGGTGTTCAACATGGAGGAGTACTGACTCATCAGCTGAGGGAGGGCAGCAGATGGTAATCAGTAGGAGGTTACCTTGCCCATGTTTGACCTGATGCCATGAGACTTCGTGGGGTCCAGAGTCGATGTTGAGGACTCCCAGGGCAACTCCCTCCCTACTGTAGACCACTGTGCCGCCACCTCTGCTGGGTCTGTCCTGCCGGTGGGACAGGTCATACCCAGGGATAGTGATTGCAGTGTCTGGGACATTGTCTGTAAGGTATGATTCCGTAAGTATGACTACGTCAGGCTGTTACTTGACTAGTCTGTGGGACAGCTCTCCCAACTTTGGCACAAGCCTCCAGATGTTAGTGAGGAGGACTTTGCAGGGTCGACAGGGCCGGGTTTGCTGTTGTCGGTGCCTAGGTTGATGCCGGGTGGTCTGTCCGGTTTCATTCCTTTTTTTTTATTGATTTCATAGCAGTTAGGTACAACTGAGTGGCTTGCTAGGCCATTTCAGAGGGCATGTAAGAGTTAACCACATTGCTGTGGGTCTGGAGTCACAAGTAGGCCAGACCAGGTAAGCACAGCAGATTTCCTTCCCTAACAGGCTTTAGTGAACCAGATGTGTTTTTACAACAATCAACAATGGTTTCATGGCCATAATTAGACTAGCTTTTAATTCCAGATTTTTATTAATTAAATTCAAATTCCACCTTCTGTTGTGGTGGAATGCGAACCCGTGTCTCCAGATTAATATATTGGGTCTCTGGGTTACTAGTCCAGTGCTAATACCACTAAGCCACCGCCTCCCCCTTGTCTGGTCAGGACAAAGAAGGAAGCATATGTCAGGTATAGGCAGCTGGGATCAAGCGAATCCCGCGAGGAGTATAAGGGATGTAGGAATACACTTAAGAAGGAAATTAGGAAGGCGAGAAGGGGCCATGACTTTTCCCTGGCAGATAAGATAAAGGAGAATCCTAAAAGATTCGATAAGTATATTAAGAGTAAAAGGGTAGCTAGGGAGAGAGTAGGTCCCCTTAAGGATCAGTGTGATAATCTATGTGTGAAGCCATGGGAAATGGGCGAGGTCTTAAATGAATACTTCTTGTCTGTATTTACTGTGGAGAAGGTCATGGAAGCTAATGAGTTCAAGGGAGGGAACAGCGATATCCTGGAGCATATCAACATTACAAAGGAGGAGGTGTTGGAGGTTTGGAAGCGCATTAATGTGGCTAAATCCCCAGGGGCTGGCCAGGTGTATCCTAGGATGCTATGGGAAGCAAGGGAGGAGATTGCTGGAGCCCTGGCAGAGATTTTTGTATCATCGTTAGCCACGGGTGAGGTACCGGAAGACTGGTGGATAGCTAATGTTGTGCCTTTATTAAAGAAGGGCAGCAGGGATAAGCCAGGGAACTACAGGCTGGTGAGCCTTACATCAGTGGTGGGAAAGTTATTGGAAGGGATTCTGAGAGACAGGATTTATATGCATCTGGAAAGGCAAGGTCTGATTAGGGATAGTCAGCATAGCTTTGTGCGTGGGAAATCATGTCTCACGAATTTGATTGAGTTTTTTGAGGAGGTGACCAAGAGGATTGATGAGGGCAGGGCGGTGGACGTTGTCTACATGGACTTTAGCAAGGCCTTTGACAAGGTCCCGCATGGTCGGCTGGTCTGGAAGGTTCGTACACATGGGATCCAGGGTGAGCTAGCCAATTGGAAACAAAATTGGCTTCGTGATAGGAGGCAGAGGGTGGTAGTGGAGAGTTGTTTTTCAGATTGGAGGCCGGTGACCAGTGGTGTGCCACAGGGATTGGTGCTGGGCCCTCTGTTTGTCATATATATTAATGACTTGGAAGTGAATGTCGGGGGCATGATTAGATTAGATTAGATTAGATTAGATTAGAGATACAGCACTGAAACAGGCCCTTTGGCCCACCGAGTCTGTGCCGAACATCAACCACCCAACCTGCAAGTCTTTTGGCTTGTGGGAGGAAACCGGAGCACCCGGAGAAAACCCACGCAGACACAGGGAGAACTTGCAAACTCCACACAGGCAGTACCCGGAATCGAACCCGGGTCCCTGGAGCTGTGAGACTGCGGTGCTAACCACTGCGCCACTGTGCCGCCCCGATTAGCAAGTTTGCAGATGACACCAAAATTGGTGGTATAGCGGACAGTGAAGAAGGTTGTCTCAGGTTCCAACAGGATATAGATCAACTGGGAAAGTGGGCAAGGGATTGGCAAATTGAATTTAACGCCAACAAGTGCAAAGTGATGCATTTTGGGAAGTTAAACCAGGGCAGGACATATACAGTGAATGGCAGGGGAGTGTTGTTGAGCAGAGAGACCTAGGGGTGCAAGTACATAGTTCCCTGAAAGTGGCATCACAGGTAGACAGGGTGGTGAAGAAGGCGTATGGCATGCTTGCCTTCATCGGCCGAGGCATTGAGTACAAGAGTTGGGACGTTATGTTACAGTTGTATATAACGTTGGTTTGGCCACATTTGGAGTACTGCATGGAGTTCTGGTCGCCGCACTACAGGAAAGATGTGATTAAGCTACAGAGGGTGCAGAAAAGATTCACAAGGCTGTTGCCTGGTTTGGAGGGCTTGAGTTATAAAGAGAGAGTGGATAGGCTGGGTCTGTTTTCCCTGGAGCGAAGGAGGATGAGAGGGGGACATGACATGCACAGTGGGTTAGTACCGCAGCCTCACAGCTCCAGTGACCTCGGTTCAGTTCTGTGTACTGCCTGTGCGGAGTTTGTACGTTCTCCCTGTGACCGCACGGGTTTCCGCTGGGTGCTCCGGTTTTCTCCCACAGCCAAAGACTTGCAGGTTGATAGGTAAATTGGCCATTGTAAATTGCCCCTAGTGTCGGTAGGTGGTAGGAGAATGGTGAGGATGTGGTAGGGAATATGGGATTAATGTAGGATTAGTATAAATGGGTGGTTGCTGGTCGGTATAGACTTGGTGGGCCAAAGGACCTGTTTCAGTGCTGCATCTCTAAATAAATAAATAAAATTATGAGAGGTGCAGACAACCAGAGTCTGTTTCCCATGGTAAGGGTGACTAAAACTAGAGGGCATAGATTTAAGGTGAGAGGGAGGAGGTTTAAAGGGGATCAAAGGGGTAAAAGGGGTAAAAGACACAAAGAATAGTGGGTATCTGGAATGAGCTGCCAGAGGAGGTGGTGGAGGCAGGAACAGTAGCAACATTTAAGAGGCATGTGCACAGGTACTTGAATGAGCAAGGCATAGAGTGATATGGAATTAATGCAGGCAGGTGGGATTAGTATAGATAGGCATCATGGTTGGCATGGATGCAGTGGGCCAAAGGGCCTTTTTCTGTGCTGTACAACTCTATGACTCTGAAAGTGAATTTCTTAAAGAAAGGGGAACACACTAAAAAGTCTATTTAGAAAGTAATATGGGTCCAAAATTAGGAATGCCTGAGGGTTTCCAGAATCAAGAGGGCCCCAATCAGATTCAAAATTGGTTATCATGGAGAAAAAGGTTCCTAAGGTTTAGAATCACTTCACAACTCCATACAAATTCTGAAATGGAACAAGTGAACACCCTTCTATATTCAGTAGGGGTGATTGTGGATGACATAATTGTCTGAAAAGGGATCAATGAGGCTACCGATAAATTTGAAGAAGTGCACCAAGCCTTTAATAAACATTTTAATCTCCTTACCAATAAAATCTTGGAAAGAGACAAATTAAATAAGCAGACACAGATGACTGGTGAATCTGCAGACTCCTATATTAATGATCTGCATCGATTGACAGAAGGTTGATAATGCAGTGAATTAAAGACAGAACTATTCAGAGACAGGATAGTCGTTGGCATAGCAGATGAATCCTTGTCAGACCTGCTACAATCCAAGGGAGACCTTACAGTGGAAAAGGCCATTCAATTTCTAAGACAGCTGAAGTTCACAAACAGAATAGGGACATCCTACGAGCTGAAGAAAAGCCATGGATGAGAAGGGCTCCAATGTCTGTACAGCTGGTTAAGCCAAAGCCAGGGAAACACTTTGAGGAACAGAAAAAACTGCAGCAGTTCAAGAAAGCAGCTCACCACTAGCTTCTCAAGGGCAAGTCCAATGATTACATTCTATGACCACTGAGGTAGTTATCAGAATCCTTACAGATATCTTCGCGACACATGGAATTCCAGATGAAATATTATCATATAACGGACCACAGTTCACGAACAAATGTTTTATCCAGTTTGCAGTGAAGATGGGCTTTCAGCATCTTACGAGGTAACCAAGGTATCTACAGTCCAATGGCGAGGCAGAAGGAGGTGTGAGAACTATAAAATCTTTCCTCAAGAAAAATGAAGATCTTCCAATCTCACTCCTAGTTTATCGTTCAACGCCACTGCTGTGCAGATTATCACCAGCAGAATTACTAATTGGCAGGAAGTTAAGAACATAGCTTCCAGTATTGCCTCAACAATTAATGCCTGGATTGAAGACTCAAGACTACGAGAAAGTTTGAGAAAAAGAAAACTCCTACAGAAGGAAACAAACCCAGAATTACAATAGGAGATTTCGAGTGAGAAGCTTACCCAAATTAAGCAGTGGTCAAAAAGTTTAGATATGTGACCTGGAACGAGAAGATACAGTAATCCATAAACATAAGACTATCAGTGATCATATGTTATACAACGAATGAAAGGAACATACAAAGGAATTGGAGGAATATCATTCCTATTCCGCAAAAGCAACAGCCAGTAATCCAACTGCAAGATCCAGATGAAGAGGAACAAACCCAAACAGAACGGAATACTACAACCTGTAGAAACGAAAAACCAAGTCAACAACCCAGACTTCCTATGAAGACTACTGATCATCCCAGACAGATTACAACCAGATCGGGGAGATTTGTCAAACCTTTGATGAGACTGAATCTGTCTAAAGTCAGAGACTTGCGGGGAGAGAGAGTAGTAGAGAAGTCATAAATGGAAATAAGTTTGGAAAATGTTTGCTAAAGACTTGTGGGGAGATGTAGTATAAGATTGTAAAGGCTTAATACCAAAGACAGTGAGAGAGATCCCCCTCCCACTGTACAAGCGAGGATGTAACAGTCACATGAGATAGGCTTGAGTAGAAGACGGTATAGCAGCACGAATCATGCTAGCTTAGGTGGCTTTCAGAGTGTGTATATAGTATAATGTAAATAATAAAGAATTGTTAGTTAAGCTTTACTGGAGTCTAAGATTTTCTCTAGAATGCCCTACAATGCTATTAATACAAATACAACTAAACCCAACAGAGGAAGTGCTCACCATTATTGGAGCGGCATTGCTGCAAACATGGCCAGTGCCAGGGCTCAAACAAAAGATGATGATAGCACCCTTACAACTAATCCTCCTTCTCAAATCCCACTTCCCCCTCATCCCACACTCTCTTCTGATTTAGAAGTTGTAGATGGTGTAAACATGCACTTCTTACTCACCGCGCCCCCCCACCCCACCCCACCCCATGCCCCCACCATTGTCTCAACACAGTTTTGTGCTTTTTTCCTTTCAGATATTCAAGAACTGCAACCTGGCCAGGAAGTGATAGATGAGCAACAGGTGGAAGAGCAGTGATAATGAAGAAACCTGGCATGAGGGGAGTTCAGGTGCCAGCCCCCTGGAAGGTGATGTTGCACACAAGAAAAAAGATTTGCATTTATATAGAGCTTTTCACGACCACCAGATGTCTCAAAGTGCTTACAAAAGCAAAATACTGCAGATGCTGGAAATCTGAAACAAAAACAGAAAATACTAGCAATACTCAGCAGTTCAGGCAGCATCTGTGGAGAGAAAAACAGAGTTAATTTTTCATGGTCACTATCAGACTAGCTTTTAACTTGAGATTTATTAATTGAATTCACATTTCACCATCTGCCATGGTGGGATTCAAACCCATATCTCGAGCCTTTGGATTATTACCACCACGCCACCGCCAAGAGTGCCATCTACTGATCCATAGCTAAGGTCTGGAGAAGAGGATTCAGATGAGGATGTCGATCAGGCTGCCTATCAAAGATAGGTATGCAGAATGAAAAGCTTGGTGCATTGGCAGGCCTGCATGCATGGTCAAGGAGCAAGGAGGATACAGCTTCAATTTGGCACAGGGCTTCATGTAGAACTTGGAGTGTGGAAACGGTGGCCAACTTCACAACAGCACTTATGAATTCAGCCATGATGCAACATCTGATGGCCAATGTCTCGGCTTCCACTGCATCACAGGCAGAAGCCACCCAACATCTCAATGCTGTAGTGGAAACTTAGACTAAGGTCATGAGATTTCTGCTTGTAGTCATGCAAGCCAAGCTTGGTGCCAGACAGATTCAGACTGCTGCCACGTGGCTACAGATACCAGCGCTCAAAGAGGCTTGCAAGCTCTCACAGCAGTCCAGCAATCAGTACTCCAGCAGATTACTAGGATCGCTGAGTCACTGCCCTGGGGGAGTGGCAGTGTCTCTGTGGAGGATGAACCTGCAGTCCTTTCTCAGTGTTGGGAGCACGAACACTGTCATCCTGTCATTCTGCCAATGCCCCTGCTGTTCCCTGTAAGCCAGCCAGCCCAGATTGCTGCCACCCATGCTGGGGTGGTGCAGTCCGAAGCCGGGCGCACAAAGTCCAGCTCTGCTCAAGGGTGTCCTAAAAGGCCAACTGCAGTCACCCCATTGAAAGTCATTAGCCTTCCACCAACTGTGTTTCAAACACTGGGGTAGCAAAGGGTAGAAGCACTAGGCCAGACAAAGGCACCCGCAAGATAGGCACCAAAGAAAAGCACAAGGGTGAGTAGTTCAGGTTGCTATGTATTCGCAGAATCACAGAATTGTTACAGCATAGAAGGAGGCCATTTGGTCCATCATGCATGTGCTGGCTCTCTGAAGGAGCAATTTACCTAGTGCCACTCCCCTTCCTTCTTCCCATAGCCCTGCATATTTCTTTTGAAGTATTGTTGGATAAAGTTGGTACAGAATGTTTTTTTTTTATGGTGTCTTTTATTTTAGTATTTTGGTCATGAGGACACTGTGATAGTCCATAGCAGAGGATTGGAAATGTCGGAAATTGTGGAGCAACGATGATCTGGGGATGTTTTCAGGGGACCTGGAGTCTGAGTATCTGCTCACAGACAGCCTGTCCAGAGCAAAGGTGTTCCGGATTCTTCTTCTTCCTCTTCCTCCTTTTCCTGCGGTGCTTGCCACATGCCTGTGGCAAGGGCTGTGCTCTCATGATTGCCAGGCCATGTAATACACAGCAGACCCGGACAAATCAGGAGACATACTCCGGCGAGTATTGGAGGGGACCACCCACCCAAGCATTCCAGGCAGCGGTACCATTGTTTGAGGACACCACTGGTCAGCTCCATGGCACTCCTGATCGCAGCATGGCTCTTGTTGAAGGAGTGCTGTCCACCTGTTGTCAGGTGGCAGAGGGGAGTCATGAGCCATATGTGGAATAGATAGCTCTGGTCACCGAGAAGTCACCCTCTGATTCAATGTAGCAGTTCGAATATGATGGGAATGGCTGACTGGTGCAGGATAAAAGCATTGTGGCTGCTGCCAGGAAAGCAGGCATCCACTAGCATAATGTTCTGTGCATGGTCGCACACCAACTGCTAGCTCAAGGAGTGGTACCCTTTGCAGTTGGTATCCTGTTGCTACCCACCATTGGGAATCCTGTTACCCTGGCAAAGCCTCATGCCAACTCCGCCTGCTTTTCACTGCTTAGAGAGATGACAATTAAGTCTCCTGCTCAAGTGTACATGGCATCTGTTGCCTCTCTGATGCAGCGATGCACAGTGAACTAAGAGATGTTGGTGATGTTGCTGGGATCCAGCCTGGAAGGATCCAGAGGCATGCAAATTGAGGGCAATGGTGACCTTGATGGCCACTGACAGCGTCGTCTTCACCCTGCTCTGTAGCTGCAAGTCCGTTGGAGGAGATGGCACAATTCTATGACAACCTCCTTGGTGAAGCATAGCTGTCACTGCCACTGTTCCTGGCTGAGGTGGAGGTAGGAGAAGTGCTCTCTGAAGACTCCAGGTGCGTATGACCTTCTGTTGAGGGCTCTCCTCCTCCCCCACTCTGCACACAGCTTCTTCTTTCTGCTGTTTCTGCTCTATCCCCCAGGTTGTGATGCAGCCCAAGAGCAGCTGCAGCTATAGACCCAATGTCCGAAAGCAAGTTTTCTGCTTAGCGACCTTCAAAATCCACTCAATTCCTTCCAAAAGGTCGAGCACCACTCCATTCTGACTCAAAGAACTTGTGAGCTCCTCCAGCAACACAGTTCACAGTACTTCCACTAACTCTACATCAGCAAAAGAAAGTCAAAAAGCACCTCACCTGAAAATTCCATGGTGATGATTTTAAATCATGCTAGTAGTGGCGGTGTGGTCCCTCGTGCAGCTGAATGGATGTTCAGTATGCGTGTTTAAAAGAGGGCATTAATAGGATCTGCACAGTCCATCATGGAAGGTCAGGTGCCAAATCATTGTTAGACGCTGATTGAAATTACGATCTGCCCACTCTGCATGCTTCCGGGGCACGCCCAGCACACTTATTGCTATCACCCTTCCAAATATGACAATCAGCGAGAGCCGCGCTGTAAATTGTTATCACCTCTGCGCTCCCGTAGCATTAAATCCAGCAGCGTAATGGAACCTAATTTTACAGCCTGGTTCTCTTAATTGCACTTTTGAACTGTTCATTTCAGTTCAGCTGCAGAAAACAATCAGTCTCAGGATCATTTTATATTTGCAAAAGTATTTAGTCAGATTCATATCAGGTTTAGGAAATAGAGAATTAAATAATGAAATGTCTTCTTTGAACCTGGGAGTCTGACTCCTTCTTTGAAGCGGTATCAATATTGCAGCAGTTCAAGTTGAACAAGCTGTTCACCATAGCTGAACTTAGTATTTTATCTATTAAGGACACTTAGATAGTAGCACTCCTGGGGAATACTAACAGTGCATAATGTTGCACAATGAATAAATTCCACTGCAATAAAAAGAGACCTACAAGTGGCATTGTCCAGAAAGAGTTGTTATCTACATAGTATCCTCCTAGTTTGGTAAGTCAGTTACTCCAGTTAGTGAAAGGAACAATGCTGAGATTTTCCAAGAGATTTGCACCATTGTCCCAATGAATATTTGTCATAGGGACCCGGCACCAATGAGGAAGTTATGGAGTAAGTGATTTACACCATTAATTATGCCATTCCATAGTTTCCTGGAATTTTTGTGCCACTTCCCCATGACCCTTGTAGAAGTTAATAATCATAGCTCTGCACTCCCCCATTAAAATCAATGGTGATTCAATTTTCCTGCATTTAAGTTAGTTTTCACACCACTGCAATTCGGACTGAAAAATACTGCCGCTGATGCCCTAGCAGGAGTGTGATTTATTGCACCAAGATCGGTATGGAAATCAGAGAACTAAAATCAAATTGTATTCCACGATGTTATTTATGCTTTACTCTGAAGTTTGTTGCTGTGATCTTGCGAAGGTGACCACCCTGGGAATGTTTCACCTACTGCAAATCACAAAGGAACTGAGGAAGCTTTTACCATTGAATTATTTATTCATTCAGTTGGCCGAGTCAATTATCTTTCGTAATCTTTCTGACTTGGACACATGAGTATTTTAATATGGCAACAGTATTTGATACAAAGCTCTACCATAGATTAAAGATTATTGAAGAAGTTGCACTTCCATTCACTTAAACCCTTCTGTGACTCTGGATGGTGAATGTGCCACCACTTCAATTCTTTAATCGATGCTGAGTGCCTGATTTACCACTGTACACACTGCAGCATATTCCAATTTAGAGAAAAACAGCAACATTTGGAGCAAATTAGCAATGGTGGCATTGGCACACTAGACAGTGAGATTCCTATGTTTTTGGGATACAAATCAGAATTCTGTAATTATGAATAAACATCTTGAGAATTTAGCAGTGAGATCTGACTTTGCAAGATCTTTATAGTTATTTTGTTTATGTTTGTGATATCTTGGATTTGGAAACTTTTTTCTGATGACTGCATCACATGAAGTTAGAAAAGATTACAGAAAGAGTCCACCACCATGTTGAATAATATCATCAGGTCGTTCTGCGCAGTTACCATAATCACTCACATCCTTTTCCATCCCAGTGAAATGGCAGTAACTCTGCAGGTACTGATGTAATCTCGTGGAGTGGACTAAAAAAGATGAGAGCCGATAGTGTGGAGGAGACTCTTTGCCCCACTTTCCACTTTTATTGACATGATTAATATTTAGAAATTCAGATATCTCCAATTCCCAAGCAGAACATGTCTGAAACATTCTTTTAGCACAATGATCATGAGATGCAATTGGTGAACTTAATAAGTAATGTTCTGTTTTGTGCCTCTATCATGCTTTTACAGGAAAAGAATGCATCTTAATTTTTTTTATTCGTTTATGGGCTGAATGTCACTGGCAAGGCTAGCATTTGTTCCCCATCCCTAATTGCCCTTGAGAATGTGGTGGTGAGCCGTGTTCTTGAACTGCTGAAGATCCTGTGGTGTAGGTACTGTTAGGAAGGGAGTTTAAGGTTTTTGACCCAGCGACAGTGAAGGAACAGCGATATAGTTCCAAGTCAGGATGGTGTGTGGTTTGGAGGGGAACCTGCAGGTGGTATTGTTCCCATGCATCTGCCGTCCTTGTCCTTCTAGGTGGTGCAGGTCATGGGTTTGGAAGATGCTGTCAAAGGAGACTTGGCAAGTTGCTTGTATCTGATATACACTGTTGCCACTGTGTGCCCATGGTGGAGGGAGCGATTGTTTATAGTGGTGGATGGCATGCCACTCAAGTGGGCTGCTTGTCAAGCTTCTTGAGTATTGTTGGAGCTGCGCTCATCCAGGCAAGTGGAGAGTATTCCATCATACTCCTGACTTGTGCCTTGTAGATGGTGAATAAGCTTCAGGGGGTCAGGAGGCGAGTTACTCACTGCAGAATTCCAAGCGTCTAACCCAGGGTTGTCCAACCTTTTCATGTGGGGGGCCACATTACAATTTTTGTCTTACATAGGCAGTCGGTGAGACAATTTCAGAAAGATAAAGGTATTATAAATTTATCTTACTATTAATCCAAACAACAAATGTGCATTTTTGTGAAGAAACTTTAAATGAGAAGATTAATTTATTGACTTACTTTCTTGTCACTATGTTGGACAGTGATTTAGTGAGATACCTGGCATTTTTTAGTTTGCACAAATAGTCAATGTTTTCCCAAACACTTGTAGTGATGTGGAGTATTCCAGAAAGATGTCCATCTGTCAGGAGTGATCTAGATCACTCTCTTTCCCTCTCTCTCTCTCTGTTGCTTTCTCTCTCTCTCCTTCTATCCCCCTCTCTGTGTTCCCCCTCTCTGTGTTGTGCCCCCCTCTCTGTGTCGTCGTTGCTTTCTGTGCACTCCCCTCTTTCTGTCCACTCCTTTCTCTCTCTGTCCCCCATCTCTCTGTTCCCCCTTCTATCTCTCTGTCCCCCCACTCTCTCTGTCCCTCTGTGTCCATCTCTCTGTCTCTATCCCCTCCCTGTCTCTATCCTCCCTCTCTCTTTCTGTCTACCTTTCTCTCACGGTCCCCCTCTCCCTCTCTCAATGTTCCTCTTTCTCTGTTCCTCTCCCTCTGTCTCTCTGTCCCTCACACTCTCTCTGTCCCTCACACTCTCTCTCTGTCCCCCTTGCTCCCTCTCTCTCTCTCTCTCTCTTCCTCTCTCTCTGTTCCCCTCTCTCTATGTCCCTCTCTCTCTCTGCCCCCCTCACTCTCTCTCTTGCTCTTTCTCTGTCCCCCTCTCCCTCTCTCTCTGATCCTCTCTCTCTGTTCCTCTTCCTCTATCTCTCTGTCCCTCACACTCTCTCTCTGTCCTCTTCACTCCCTCTCTCTGCTCCTCTCACTGTCCCTGTCCCCCCCCCCCCCCTCTCTCTGTTCCCTTCTCTCTGTGTCCCTCTCTCTCTCTACCCCTCTCTCTCTGTTCTTCTCACACTCTCTCTCTGTCCCCCCTCTCTCTATGTCCCCTCCTCCCTCTCTCTCTCTCAGTCCCCACTCTCTCTGTGTTCTCTCTTTCTCTGTGTCCCTCTCTCTCTGTCCCCCTCGCTCTCTCTTGATCTCTCTCTGTTGCCCTTTCTCTTGCTCTCTCTCTGTTCCCCCTCTCTCTTGCTGTCTGTTCCTCTCTCTCTCTGTTCCCTTCTCTCTGTCCCTCTCTCTCTCTCTCTCTCTCTGTCTCCCTCTCTTCTGTTTCTCTCTCCGTTCCCCTCTGTCTCTCTTGCTCTTTCTCTATGCCCCTCTCTCTTGCTCTCTCTCTCTCTCTCTCTGTCTTTCTCTCTGTTTCCCATCACCCCCCACCCCCCAATCCCTCTCTCTCTGTCCTCCCCACCCCTATATCTGAGGAGTTGCAAATGGTACTGAACATCGTGCAATCATCAGCAAACATTCCCACTTCTGACCTTCTGATAGAGGGAAGGTAATTGATGAAGCAGCTGAAGAGGGTTGAGCCTAGGACACTAGCCTGAAGAATACCTGCAGCGATATCCTGGGGCTGAGATGATTGGCTGCCAACAACCACAACCATATTCCTTTGTGCTAGGTTCGACTGCAACCAGCAGAGAGATCTCCCCGATTCCCATTGACTTCAGTTTTGCAAGGGCCCCTTGATGCCATACTTGGTCAAATACTACCTTGATGTCAACGGAAATCACTCTCACCTCACCTCTGGAGTTCAGTTCTTTTGTCCATGTTTGGACCAAGACTGTAATGAGGTCAGGAACTGAGTGGCCCTGGCAGAACCCAAACTGAGCGTCAATGAGCAGGTTATTGTTGAGTAAGTGCCTCTTGGTAGCACTGTTGACAACCCTTTCCATTGCTTTGCTGATGCTTGAGAGTAGACTGATGGGGCTATAATTGGTGGGGTTGAATTTGACTTGCCTTTCGTAAACAGGACATACCTGGGCAATGTTCCACATTGTGAGGTAGATGCTAGTTTTGGTAGCTGTACTGGAACAACTTGGCTAGGGGCATGGCTAGTTCTGGAGCACAATCTTCAGTACTACAGCTGGAATGTTGTCAGGCACATGGCCTTTTGCTATATCCAGTGCCTTCACCTTTTTTTTAAATTGTTCATGGGATGTGGTCATAGCTGGCTAGGCCAGCATTTATTTCACATCCCTAATTGTCATTGAGAAGGTGGCGGTGAGCTGCCTTCTTGAACCACTGCAGTCCATATGGGGTAGGTACACCCACAGTGCTGTTAGGAAGGGAGTTCTAGGATTTTGACCCAGTGACAGTGAAGGAACGGCAATATAGTTCCAAGTCAGGGTGGTGTGTGACTTGGCGTGAACTTGCAGGTGGTGGCATTCCCATGCATCTGCTGCCCTTGTCACCTTGTCCTTCTTGGTGGCAGAGGTCGCAGGTTTGAAAGCTGTTTCTTGATATCACGTGGAGTGAATTGGATTGCCTGAAGACTGGCATCCATGATGCTGGTGACCTCAGGAGGAGGCCGAAATGGATCATCCACTTAGTACTTCTGGTTGCAAATAGTTGCAAATGCTTCAGATTTGAAGTTTACACCAACATGTAGGGCTGCCCCATCATTGAGGATGAGGATTTTTGTGGCGTCTCCTCCTCCAGCAAGCTGTTTAATTGCCCACCACCATTCACTACTAGATGTGGCAGTTCTGCAGAGCTTTGATCAGATTGTTAATTGTGGGATCGCTTTGCTGTCTCTTGCATGCTGATTCCGCTATTTAGCATGCATGTAGTCTTGTGTTGTAGATTCACCAGGTTTCCATCTTATTTTTAGGTGTGCCAGGTACTGCTCCTGGCATGCTCTCTTACGCTCCTCATTGAACTATAGTCGATCACCTGGCTTGATGGTAATGGTAGAGTGGGGGGATATGCTGGGCCATGAGGTTTACAGATTGTGGTTGAATAAAATCCAACTGTTGCGAATGGTCCACAATGCCTCATGGATGCCCAGTTTTGAGCTGCTAGATCTGTTCCGAATCTGTCCCATTTAGCACAGTGATAGTGCCACACAACACAATGGTGGGTATCCTCAATTTGAAGATAGAGTTCACCTCCACAAGGCAGGTAGATTGTGAGAGCGAGGTTAATTAAGTTTTTCTCTCTTCTTGGTTCTTTCACCACCTGCCGTGGGCCCAGTCTGGTAGATATGTCCTTCAAGGCTCAGCCAGCTTTGTCAGAAGTGGCGCTACTGAGCCTCTCTTGTTGATGGATATTGAAGTCCCCCACCAAGAGTACACTCTGTGCCATTGCTACCCTCAAGGCTTCTTCCAAGTGGTGTTCAACATGGAGGAGTTTTTCTTAATTCTTTCATAGGATGTGGGTGACTCTGGCAAGGCAGCATTTCTTGCCCATCCCTTTTGCCTATGACAACTGAGTGGCTTGCTAGGCCATTTTAGAGGGCAGTTAAGCGTCAACCACAATGCTGTGAGTCTGGAGTCACATATAGGCCAGACCAGGTAAGGACGGCAAATTTCCTTCCCTAAAGTAGTGGACCAGATGGGTTTTTACGGCAATAGTTTCATGGCACCATTACTGAGACTAGCTTTCAGTTCCAGGTCTTATTAATTAATTGAATTTATTAGTTAAATTTAAATTCTACCAGCTGCCATAATGGGATTTGAGCCCATGTCCCCAGGGCATTAGCCTGGGCATTGGATTACTAGTTCAGTGGCATTACCACTATGCCACCATCTCCCTTAGTACTGGTTCATCAACAGAGGGAGGGCGGTAGGTGGTAATTAGCAAGAGGTTTTCTTGCCTATGTTTGGCTTGAGGCATTGAGACTTCATGATGCTCTGAATCAATGTTGAGGAGTCCCAGGGCCACCCCTTCCTGACTCTATACCACTGTGCTGCCACCTCTGGTGGGTCAGTCCTGTCGGTGGGACAGATGATACCCAGGAATAGTGATGGAGGAGTCTGGGACATTGACCGTAAGGTATGATTCGGTGAATATGACTTTGTCAGGCTATTCCTTGACGAGTCTGTGGGACAGCTCTCCCAATTTTGACAAAAGTCCCCAAATGTTAGTGCGGTGAACTTTGCAGGGTCAACTGGGCAGGGTCTGCCTTTGTCATTTCCGGTGCCTAGATCAATGCCGGGTAGTCCTTCCTGTTTTATTCTTATTAAATTTTCTGTAGCGGTTTGATACAACTGAGTGGCTTGCTAGGCCATTTCAGAGGGCAGTTGAGAGTCAACAACATTGTTGTTAGTCTGGAGACACTTGTCCTTACCAGTCTGGCCTACATTAGTGAACCAGGTGGGTTTTTAACGACAATCCGGTAGTTTCTTTTATCAACAGAAACCCTACATAGTCTATTATATAAACACAAAGGAAATATAAGGTATTTTAACATCACAAATTCTCAGTATTTCTAATATACCTGGTTGCATGCAAGCAAGAAAAAAAACGGTAACAGTACAGACTCAGCACTGATGATGTTACTGAACATTATTGTAATTGCAAAAGCAGGTTTGATTCCTTGTGTTACACTCCAGAAAACTTGTTGTTGAAGGATTATTCTGGAACCAATCTTTACTCAGTCTTGCATATATTTTACTAAGTAAAAGGATTACGAACATGTATCTCCTCACTCAAACCTTACCCAATTTCAGCAAGTGTCTCCTTATATTTACTCACATAAGACCCGAATTAACACCCTCCACGTGCACATGATTAAACACAATTAACAGGTTCCCTTCTTTTCTTTAACTAAAACTTAGAATTTAAACATGCACAAACATTTCAAAACAAAAATCAAAATAAATTCCATATTCTGTACAAAGCATTATATTGTGAGACACCCCTCTTCTACGATCCCTAACAATTACTTGGTACAAGCATTTATTTTTGTAAAACAAATCAGATAGTTGATGGGCTGCATGTACCAATTTAATTTGAGATTTCCTTTCTCTCCAGCATTTGTTTCAATCCAGCAAGGTCAATCCATAACCTTTTTTCACTCACACTTTTTGTAGAGTGTACATTATTCCATAAGGAATGATTATCTACATAACAGTCAATGGGCATCCTATCTTCAGTATGTCCCTTGTACCGAACCCCACCTAAATATTTGACAGAACCCCATAACCACTGCCTCCACAAGAGCCTCTGTTTCCACAACTAACATACTTTTAACAACCCTTTTTATTTTCTTAGCTTCCCAAGCAACAGGACAACATTTTTTCACCCATCAAAAATATCATGAAACCAGCTACACTTGAATAGCCATCAGCAGGATTAGCATGTGAAGCACCCCTAAAAATTACTAGTTTCATATTCTTTGGCCTTTGGATGTGATAACTCTGTCCAGCACATTGCGATCACTCACATTACCACTATCTTCATCACTTAACACATGAGCATTTGAGGTACAAGGTGCTTCGTTCCCTGTACCAGCTGCTCAGATTCTGAGATTTTGAAATCAACTCAGATTAATCATGAGGAATGAACCTTGACAGTTTGATTTCCATGTTTGATAATTACTGTCTTACCATCATGACCTATTACCTTACCAGGGCCTTTCCATTTCCTTTGACCATCTCTTCATAATATACCAAATCTCCTGAATTAAGTACTGTCTCAGATGGCCTTATACAGTGCCTCAGAGTTCTCTGAATTTTCTCCAAGACCTCAGCCTTGATGAAAGCTCATGTTTCTGCATGTGAAGCTTTCAAAATGTGCAGAAAAAAAAAAGAACTAAATGTAGTACCTTCCGGAGCTGGAGGATTATCGCATAGCACAAAAGGCAATTTGGGATTTGGTCCATAGAGCAATAGATAGGGACTATACCCTCCAACCATCCAAAGCAAATTTCTTGCATGAACCGCCCTTGCCAGAGCAGTAATCAACTTGCAGTTTGGTTGGTCAGCTAAGATTTTATGCAGCATTTCATTGATCACTGTGTGATTTGAAAGGACTTGCAGCTGCAGTATGCATGACGATAATGTTTATGTTTTCATACATGTCTCTGAACTCATCATTGGCAAATTCCCCTCCATTATCGGTCAGCAACTTAGCTGATGTCCCAAGTCCAGTGCCTATCCATTTCTCCATGATGTTATTTATAATCACCCTTTTGATTTTGCTATGCATTATTGTAGAAAGACTAATTCTGGTCGCCAGATCTATAAAATGGAGAATGAAAATATCTCTGTCTTGGTCCCATAACTTTAAATCCATGGCAACTACCTTGTTAAAGTCACATGCCAATAGAAGGTTTACAATAGGACGTGACGGCATCCTCCAATACCTTTTACAGATTTCACACTTTTCACTAATCTCTTTTAATATCCTTATATACCCTTCATCAATCACAACTGCCTCTTTTAGCAGGGTTTTTAAACTTTGACAAGAAGGCTGAGCAAATTGCCTGTGTAACTTTAAGACAATTTACTTTTTTCTTTGATTCTTATCACCAATGCCATTAATACTTCTCTAACACTCTGACTAGAAACATCATATTTTGTTAAGGTGATACAATAATACCCTGATTGGGTAAAATGCAAATCCACTGACTTTCCAAAAACAATTGCCTTATCATGCACCATATCAAGTTACATTTGTGTTTTTTTCATAGAAGGTTTACTCAACAGTACAGGTATCTCACTAGAGACTACATCAGTACTGATAAAGTGGTTTATTCCAGCTATTTTACATGAAATTACAATTCTCTTTAGTGACTCCAATGTGTTGTCATCTCCAAACCTAGAGCAAGTAGTATTTTTATACTCCTTAACCTTGCGTCAATCCTCATTTCTGAGCAATTCCAAATAATATTTTAACCAATCTGCTCCACATACTGTTGACGTGTAAACATTATCTAATACAGCACAGTTGAATGAATCACAACTAACACATTCATCACAGGAATAAAACTCCTTGTGACTAGTACAATTCATTCAGATTCATCATTATCTTCCTCTTCTGCTTCTGAATTCTGTGTCATGTGTCATTTCAAGGACACTGCCTCTCCGCTTTGGGCAGTTCATTGCATAATGATACTCCGAGCCATACCTGAAGCACCTATTAACCATTCCTTGGGCATTCCAGGGATTCATTCATCTATTATTGCTGTTCCAATTCTGTCTTCTGCTGTAATAGGCAGAGCTGCTAAAGGTGCTTCCATCCTCATTCCTTCTGTCTTTAACACTTCCATTATACTGGTGCCTGTATCCATTATCTGGACTATTTTAAAATCTGGCAATCATTGAGTCCTCCATTCTTTGGGCTGGATTTTAAGTGCCTGCCACTACTCCCGGCGATGGGGGAAAAAATGGCAGCCCAGACCACAGCGATGTACCACGTGACGACTCATTTAAATACCAGGGTCGGCTCACACTCCCCAATCACATGGAAGGGGCAGACTCTCTAACACCAGCAATGGCATCAGCTGCCTCTGCGCAGGCACTGGCGCCATTTTTAAAGGGCAGCCAGTCCTGCTGGTTCATTTAAATTTTTAAAAACATACCCCCCCCTCAACTGTTGCAATAAAAATTCTATCACTGCTTCCCCCCCACATAACAATAACATTGAGTATTTGCCCTTTCCTGCTAAAAACACTTAATTTTGAAATATCACCTTCCCCCCCCCCCACCCCAAACTGTACAAAGTTCACAGTTCACCCCTTCCCACCATCCCCTACACTAATGACAGTAATTTGACCCCGTCCCCCCACCTCCCCGCATTAAAAATCTTACATTCCCACCTTCCCCACCAGTGTCTGCTTTCCCCAGACAGGGAAGTGAAGGTGCGGGAGTGCCGGCCGCTGCTCTGAAGATCGTGGTGGGCCCGTAAGGTGACCTGAAAGTGTATTTAATGTATTCATTTTATTCATTAACATATTTAAATGGAGGTTCCATCGCCCAGTGGCAGGATTCCACCATGGGGTCTCACCGCCACCAGGAGGATCGGGTCCGGCCCTCCCGGTGTCAGGCGCCATGGCGGTGCCTCATAGACATCTAATAGATCATTTTTCTTGTAACTCTCATCCAGGAATTCTAACAGAAGATCCAAACCTTCATCAGTATCCAACTGACGAGCACCCAGCTCACAAGTTACTTCTGTTTTTACTTTTGGTAGGAAGTGACAACGCCAAGGCCTAACGTTGTTTCCTCTTAACCAGTGTCCAAATATTCACTGCATTCTTCCACTGGTCATATAGTTCAGAATCAGAACATTGGAGGGTAATCATACCGTGACAATTTATGCTTGCTTTCTGCCATTTTCCAGAACAGCCATTGGGATTTTATTTTCTCTGTGAAAAATATTTTTTCTTGGTTTCTAACCTTCAACTTTAGGTAACCATCCTCTGCTACCATGTTATACTCCAGAAAGCTTGTTGTTGAAGGAGCTAATCTTTACTCAGTCTTGCATTTATTTTTACAAAGTAAGATTATTACAAACGTGCAACTTCTCATTCAAACCTTCACCCAGTTTCAATAAGTGTCTCCTTATATAAAGTTGCGTCCAGGTGAGGAGGGGTCACAGACTCCCCTCTTGTCCTTCCTCTTATTTGACCGCAACAGGGATTATTCCTTTTGAAACAGTGGATGTGCTTACCACCTCAGTGAGTGTTTTACCTTTGTCTTGATTGTGAAAGAGCCAATCAGACAGGTTTTCTTGTGTTTAAACAAGAAAGAGGTGAGTTTATTGTACTTAACAATCAACCCAATCTAAATAATAAAAAATATGCTACACATTCACAGACATACTCACATGAGAATCACACACACACTCAAATAGATTACAGAGTGAGAAGTAGATTTGTGGTTGGATTAGAGTCCAGAATAAATAAAAAATTAATACACAGTCTGTGAGGTTGGATGATTCTGTGGTCTTCCGGCTGAAGTTGTATTCTTGACTGGTCAAAGTGCACTTTGTGGCTGGCCCACTTGACTCAGGGTTTTCTTGGAGGCAGACTTGTAGGTGGCTCTCTTCCCCTGCTGTCTCTGTCTATAGCAATCTGTAGGCTTGGTGGGTCCACAGTCGCAGATGATTTTCAAATATGCGATGTTATCTGGAGAGAGAAAGAGGGACACAATCCTTCTGCTTCTGCAGTTTGAATCACTGGCTTATCTTTTTGTCCAAGGGAAACTCCCAGCTTTCACAGCAATGGACAGACTGACTGCCTCAGTGCATTCTCTGGAACCTTCTAATGAGATTCAAGGTTAGGAACTTTCATCTCCCCAAGCCTTGGGATACCAATATTTAATCTTGGAGGGGTTTGCCCTTTCAAAGTCAATGTGTCAAGATGGCCTTGAATGCCATGTTAATGAAGCAATCTTAGGTAATTCAATCATTAGAGCAAGCCATTGTTTTGGGTCCAGGCCCATCAGACATGTGTCTCCTGTTGGAGGCCTTGGAATGTGAAAGGTGTTTCAGATGCAAATTGCGGTGGCCAACTTGGCTGTCAGTTTTTAAAAAGTTAACCATAGGATTTTTTCCATTAAAAGTTTAATGTAAGTTTCTAACCGATGAATTAAAATTCCTCATTCGGCAGATCATGTTTTCTTGACACTCAAGTAAGATCCTAATTAACACACTCCACCTGCATATGATTAAACACAATTAACATCTTGTCCTAGGTGCACTCATGTTACAGGTGTTATTCTTCAGATTATCATTATGACATGAAATGCCTTGAACTATTCAGACATGTGACCTTACCCAGAACAAACTGTACAATGACACAAGGCCGAAATCCTTACACTGCTAATTAGACAAGATTTTCATTCTGTTGACATGACAGATGGTATGATTTGTGATTTGAGATTTTTAGAATCATTTGTTTTTCTCCTTTTCTCTTCCCTCTCCACCGCAATTTGCATCTGAAACGCCTTTTTCACATTCCCTCTCCTCCTGAGGGCCTTGACATATTGCAGAGATATGGCGGATGGTTTCGTGGCCATTATCTGGCAGTTTCCTAATTGCAGCACCAGTAGATATGGACGGAGAGTTCGCAGCGCAAGCTATGCCCATGTGTCCCTTAAAATTGCAATCCAGGTCCTAATTACATCATGAGGACCCCAAATTGCATGGAAAGGAGTCCAACTGTTTGTTTCGGACAGGCACTGTGGCCTACAGTGGTAGGTCTCTGTGAAAGTTACTGTGGGCTGATGGAGATTAATAATGCCCATAAGGCGACTGGTCCCGTTTTTATGTCCTTACCACCCTATTAACACGAATCTTCCCAAGCAAGAATTGGCTCCTTTATGTGTAAATCTGGCCAGTGGGTGCCAGCAGTTTTTTCAGTTATGTGGGTGTCACAGCTAAGTCCAATTCTGTTTTCACCTAACATTCACATGCACATACTTCTCACAGCAGATGCTGGAAAACAGTCAGGACCTTTGCCTTGGGCTAAGTTTTCCCTTCCCCAAACCAGTGACACGGAAGCTTACTGTAGCACCCGACAGCCACAATGACTGAGGTCAACCAAGTCAGCATTGGCTTAAGAAAATCAAATCTACACTGGGGACCAAATTTATAAGCACATTTAAGGCATGGGGAGCTCATAAATGCATAATTAGCCCTAGAGATCAGTCACTTTAAACAATCATCATTCTCATGAAAACTGTTCAGTTTTATGGCTAATAAATTCCTCTACATCAGTAATATGTCAAATTATAATTTATTATTATTTAACACTTTTAGAATTATGTTTAAACATGAATAATAAAATGTTTGATAAATGCTAACTATACATGAGTCTCCAATGTAGTCAGCAGTGTTTGAATCAGTCATGTAAACAATGCCATCTGCTGAGCAGCCGTGAAAAGATTTCACTTTATTAAAGAAAGAGCCGCTGGCTCCCTATTTATACATAGAATATTCCATTTAGAGACCTTTCTCCCTCCCTATCTTTTAATGTTCACTGATAGAGAACTATTTCAGAATATAGCACTATTAAAAGAAATCTTAGTCGTTTCAAATCTGTCCACTCTTGCTGCACCTTTCCTTATTCTCTACTTAATAATCATCTTGCTTCTAAATCTTTTCCTCCATTTACTCTGTCAGTTTCTAATGGACTGAATCCAATAGGGACTGAATTCTTCAGAAAACTTGACAGGTATAAAAATCCTCTTTCTGTGGCCATGGGCTTTTCTAATAATCTAAATGCCTCAGTATGAATGCACAAGCATGATGCAGTTTTGATCTCCTTATCTAAGGAAGGATATACTTGCCATAGAGGGAGAGCAATGGAGGTTCACCAGACTAATCCCTGGGATGGCGAGATTGTCTTCTAAAGAGAGATTGCAGAAACTGGGCCTGGAGTTTCGAAGAATGAGAGGTGATCTCACTGAAACTTACAAAATTCTTACAGGGCTTGAAAGGGTGAATGTGAATAGGATGTTTCCTCTGGCTGGTGAGTCTAGAACAAGGGGACACAGTCTCAGAATATGGGACAGGCCATTTATGGCTGAGATGAGGAGGAATTTCTTTACTCAGAGGGTGGTAAATCTGTGGAATTCTCTCCATCAGAGGGCTGTGGAAACTCAATCATTGAGCATGTTCAAAACAGAAATCGATAGACATCAAGGGATATGGGGGGATAGTGGGGAAAAATAGCGTAGAGGTAGATGATCAACCATGATCTGTTTGAATGGCAGAGCAGGCTCTATAGGCCGAATGGCCTACTCCTGCTCCTATTTCCTATGATCCTATGATCTTGTTATGGCAGAGTACACATAAGAATGACTGACTCCCAACCACGTGATTTCCCTCTTGTCTGCCTATGGATCTGAGTTCCCCCAATGCACTTACAATTACAGAAAATTATCTTCATGATTTGTTTCCTGTCAAGAAGTCAGAAACATAATAATACCTTCAGGGAGTTGGGCTTTTAATCGATCTTTTCTCTGCCATCGGACAGCGTGGAAAATGTCAGCAAGTGGTATTACTAAGTGTCACTTTCTTCCCCCCATCCCCACCTTCCCCTTGACTTTCTCTAACCTCCCTTCCCCTCCCTCTCCTTTCCTCTCCCCTCCCCTCACTTTCCTCTTCTCCCTATCACCAGAGCTCAGAAACAGCAAGAGATCAATCATCTGGGTGTTGCTCATATTTGCACCGACTGTCACATTAGGAATGATTTTACTACCATAGACAGTAGCACCGCTCCTGGCTATTACCAACAGAAATTGCTCCCCACCTTAACAAAGATCCAGTCTAGGCTCATGCAGAAGAATATTTGGTCATATGAGATGCAAGAATGCTGCTACCACTTGTAAGCTGCACCCCAGTGTGAGTCACCTTTAGGAGAGGAAAGGAGAAAAACTAAACTGTTCATAAGGTTTGATCCCTGGTCTGTACTGAATTAACGGCCGGGATTTTGTGTATCTCCCCCGAGGCATGGTTGGAGGTGGGGGGACACGAAGTATCGCGATATGTGGCGGGGTGGGGGGGGCAGTGGAATGTGTGCATGGAGAGCCCGTCGTCTCCCCATCGCCAAGTGGTCTTCCCAGGGGCGGGTAGGCCAATGACAGCCTCCGGCCCAGAGGCCAATTGAGGCCCTAAAGCGGCCTATTAACGGCCAATTAAGGGCCTCTACCGGCTGCAACTGGGATCTTACCAGTGGCAGCGAGTGCCTATGCCACGCAGGGAGGATGCCTTGTAACATGAGATGCTCTCCCTGCGGGCTTGGGAGGGGGCTCCCTCCTTCTTGGGCTATTTGTGGCCCACAGAGAACCCCCACTGGGAACTACTTTACCCCCCTGGAACACCCCTCTCCCTGGACTGCATGACCAACCCCCAGTCCCCTATCACTGGGGCTTTCCAGACTGACCCAGCGACCCCACATCACCCACCTCTGCTACGGGGTTTCACCGCTGGGCCTGGGTCCGAGGCCTCTGCAGTACCAGCAGTGGCCACTGCTCCCGATGGCACCGCCAATTCTGTTGAACTGCCGACCTGTGATTAGCCAGCAGCTCAAGGAGGCGGGATTCCTGTCTTTAAATGACAGGATCCCGGCTCATGAAACTTAGAAGTTAAAAGACCGGAGGATGGCTCCGGGAGGAGGGCCGTGAAAAGGCCGAGGCAGGCTAACCCCCGCCTTTTCGGCCCCATGCCCAGAGCCCCTCCTCCAGCCCAACTAATCTCAATCAGAACAGCATTAGGAGTATTGCAGTTCATTGCAGCATCTCTGGGTTACTGTGCAGGGGGTTGGGAACAGGTGGAATGCTGTGAGTTACTGGTCTTGAACAAAATCCAGTGACCCCTGATTGAAATGCATAGAAGTGAAAGCAGATAAACACAAGATTAGGCTCAGGTAAGATGCTCAGTTACTGAATAATTCAGCTTTAGGTATGTTTATTGAGTTGCCAGAAGGTTTTAGTGGCAGCAACATAAATGCATACTAAAGCTGAGAAATTTGACTTGGACTCAAAATAGGCACGAAGTCAGCAGAACAATGGTTCCATGCGCCACTCTGTAGCAGCTTGAGGCCTTATCTAAATGCTGCCAGCGAGCTACAGATGGTAAATGAAAGTCCTGCATAGCTTGCTGGTCAGGGAGGACAGGAAATCAGCTGGTTCCTACGCTGAATTAGCAAGCAGGTCAGGTCTAGCAGGAGGAGACAATTCCAAGGCGGTGCCTCAAAAGCACTGGCAGCATGCCATATCTTTTCTGCAGGCCCAAGGGGAGATACCCTGCTTCTCCAGGGCCCACATAAATAAAATCTGAAAATTTCCTGGACTAGATTTTGAGTGGCCTCCATTGGTCACTTTCAGGCCCATTGGCTAGGCTGCTGAATGCCCGGTACAACGTGGTGGGTCATGCACGCCACAAACGCTACCATTTTGTACATGGACAACTAAAAGTCACTTAACCCAATATGGCTTCCAGCACAATTCGGGTTTGGCTGATTATGATGGGAAACATAGACATCTAACGCCAATTTACAGTGCAAACATTGGCGGCTGGGAATTTAATTTATCTCTCTAATTTCCCAGTTGCCAACATTCTAAGATTGAAGTCTAACTGAGGTAGACATGCAAAGATCCTCCTGCTGCCTTATGGGAAAGCTCAGCCTGAACAAGGTCAGAAGCAGAAGGTGGCACAACACATCCATTACTGCTGAAAAGTTTTATTTATGTTTACTTCCACTACTGTTCTGTCTCCAGTCGTGTTGGGACTACCTACCGCGTGAATCTGGGCCTTCATTCTGGAGGCACTGGTGCTGCCTCATTTATATTGCTGCTTCAGCACTGTGATATAAATGCTAAGTGTGACATTTAACTCAGTGAACAAGATGTTTTCTTCTAACTGCTAATTTTAGCTCTGAAATTACACTGTAGAATACCAGGACTTGTCTGAAATTCCACTGTCTGCTATAAAATGGGAAACACGCGTGCTAAAACATGTTAAGCATTCATATACCAATATCCATGCAAATCTTTCTGTGCACAGCATTTCTGTTTTATTGCACCGCAATATTCGGTGTGACCTGAAGACATGCAAAATTTGAATCCTTATAGTAATTGGCATGGAATTAATAAAGAGTGATCAAGCCAATATTTATCTTGCTATATGTAAGCTATCAGCAGTCTGAGGCCTTGGATATTGGATTCACTTGTCATGACATGCATTCCCTGGAGTGTAATGCAGCCACTATAAAACCCTTGCTAAGTGTGTGAAGTAGTATTGCTATGTAGCTTATCATAAAAAATAAACAAAAGGTGAGCAAAATAGATCTCTTTATCCCCTTTCATCAGACACAGACATTTTCCAGGTAGGGGTGATGGTGGCGTAGTGGTCATGTCATTGAACTAGTAATCCAGAAGCCCAGGCTGGGGGCACAGGTTTAAATCCCACCATGGCAGCTGGTGAAATTTAAATTCAATTAATTTTTAAAAATCTGGAATTGAAAGCTAGACTCAGTGATGGTGCCATGAACTATCAATGATTGTTGTAAAAACCCATCTGGTTCACAAATGGCTTTTAGGGAAGGAAATCTGCTGCCCTTACTTGGTCTGGCCTACATGTGACTCCAGACTCACAGCAATGTGGTTGACTCTGAAATGGTCTAGCAAGCCACTCAGTTGTCAAGGGCAGTTCAGGATGAGCAACAAATGCTGGCCTTGCCAGTGATGCCAGCATCCCATGAAAGAATAAAAAAGGTAGACTCAATTTCTGGAAAAGTTGTGAAGCCTACAATTTGTACTGAAGCAGACAGCCACTGCAATTCTGCCTGCTACTCAGTGATTTCAGCCACCATTACTTTTTTTATTTGTTTGGGGGATGTGGTCATTGCTGGCCAGGCCAGCATTTATTGCCCATCCCTAATTGCTCTTGAGAAGGTGGTGGTGAGCTGCCTTGAACTGCTGCAGTCCTTGGGATGTGGAAACACCGACAGTGCTGTTAGGAAGGGAGTTCCTGGATTTTGACCCAGCAACAGTGAAGGAACGGCGATATAGTTCCAAGTCAGGATAGTGTGTGGCTTGAAGGAGAACTTGTAGGCGGTGGTGCTCCCATGCATCGGCTGCACTTGTCCTTCTAGGTGGTAGAGGTTGCGGGTGTTGAAGGAGGCTTGGCAAGTTGCTGCAGTGCATTTTGTAGATGGTACACACTGCTGCCACTGTGCGTCTGTGGTGAAGGGAATGAATGAGGAAGGTGGTGGATGGGGTGCCAATCAAGCAGGGTGCTCTGTCCGAGATGGTGTTGAGCTTCATGAGTGTTGTTGGAGCTGCACCCATTCAGGCAAGTGGAGAGTATTCCATCACATTCCTGACTTGTAGATGATGGACACGCATTGGGGAGTCAGGAGGTGAGTTACTCGCTGCAGAATTCCCAGTCTCTGACCTGCTCTTGTAGCCACAGCATTTATGTGGCTGGTCCAGTTAAGTTTCTGGGCAATGGTAACTCTCAGGATGTTGATAGTGGGGCATTCAGTGATCATAATGTCATTGAACATCAAGAGGAGATGGTTAGATTCTCACTTGTTTGAGATGGTCATTGTCTAGCACTTGTTTGGTGCGAATGTTACTTGCCACTTATCAGCCCAAGCCTTGATGTTGTCCAGGTCTTACCGCTGCTTCAGTGCCTGAAGAGTTGCGAATGGTGCTGAACATTGTGCAATTATCAGCAAACATCCCCACTTCTGACCTTCTGATGGAAGGAAGGTCATTGATGAAGTAGTTGAAGATGGTTGGGCCTAGGACACTAGCCTGAGGAACACCTGCAGTGATGTCCTGGGATTAAGATGATTGATCTCCAACAACCACAACCATCTTCCGTTGTGCTAGGTCTGACTCCAACCAGTGGAGAGTTTTCCTCCTGATTCCCATTGACTCCAGTTTTGCTAGGGCTCTTTGATGCTATACTCAGTCAAATGCTGCCTTGATGTCAAGGGCAGGCACTCACACCTCACCTCTTGAGAACAGCTCTTTTGTCCATGTTTGAACCAAGTCTGTAATGAGGTCAGGAGCTGAGTGGCCCTGGCAGAACCCAAACTAAGCATCACTGAGCAGGTCATTGCTAAACAAGTGCCACTTAATAGCACTGTTGACAACCCCTTCCTTCACTTCGTTGAAAATTCTGAGTAGACTGATGAGGCATTAATTGGCCGGGATGGATTTGTCCTGCAATTGTGTACAGAACATACCTGGGCAATTTTCCACATCGGCGGATAGATGTCAGTGTTGTAGCTGTACTGAAACAGCTTTGCTAGGGGCATGTCAAGTTCTGGTGCACAAGTCTTCAGTACTATTGCCAGAATGTTGACAGGGCCCATGGTCTTTGCAGTATCCAATACCCTTCTGCCGTTTCTTGATATCACGTGGAGTGACTCAGATTGGCTGAAGACTGGCATAAGTGATGCTGGGGACTTCAGGAGGAGGCCGAGATGGATCATCCGCTTGGCACTTCTGGCTGAAGATGAATGCAAATGCTTCAGCCTTGTATTTTGCACTGATGCGCTGGGCTTCCCCATCGTAGATGTTGGGGATGTTTGGGGAGCCTCCTCTGCCTGTCAGTTGTTTAATTGCCCACCACCACTCATGACTGGATGTGGCAGGACTGCAGAGCTTATATCTGATCCGTTGGTCGTGGGATCGCTTAGCCTTGTCTATTGCATGCTGCTTCTGCTGTTTGGCCTGTGTTGTAGCCTCACCAGGCTGATACCTCATAATGTGTCTTACCAAATAAAAACATACATTTTGGCAAGTAACTAAGGAGCCATAAATATTCTTGTCCAGCAGCACTTTCTTACACGGTGGCATAGCCCCTTTAAGCCAACTTCTGTGGATAACCCAGGTCACATCACTCTTGGCACTTTTTTATCAGAACATGGAACTACATTTGTCTTCAAACATTATTTCAAAGCCATGCAATCACAGGAAGCCAAGATAAAAGCTCAATATTTGAAAGTCTTTCATGTGGTAGAGATCTAGTGAAGATTATTCAGAGGTGATTGTTCAGCTAAAAAACTTTTTTCCAGACTGCAAGATGATGGCATAACTATAGGACAAACCTGGTGTCTATGACAACACTGTTGTATACAAAGAAATAGGACTTTTTTTAAAATAAGTGTTTGCTTTAAGGTATGCTAGGCCAATTCTGAACTGCTGGAAAAAAGGCAGGAGCCAATTGAAAATTTGTAGGGAGGCGGGGCACCTCAGTCACCCATTGATGTTTAAGGCTCACCTGATGCAATTTTCAGACAAGTCTATAAATGGGCAAGGAGCCCACCCACCTGAAAAAAGGCAGGGGCTGCTGAAATATGCAAATTGTGATCTAATTCTCTGGCTGTAAGACCCTGATTGTAATTTTCTGGTACAAATGGACAGAGAATGTGCCATGAACACTCCATCCAACTGTAAAAGGTGTTGAATGACTCAATTAGCAGACTTTTAATGAACCACCGGAGACCACATAGAAGCTGAAGTAGGGGGTGGGGTGGGGAAGGCAGAGGGCTTCATTGGAGCCAAATCTATGATTCACAATTTCAGCCTGAAGCCAGGCCAAACCTGCCAAGAGCTAGGTTCAGTTTCATTGTGGATCAGGAGGAGCAGAAATTCTCATCCAGGTCCAACAAGGAAACCTTGGACCTCCCTTGCCCTGGCTGGTCAAACCCCACCTCTGCATGCCCATCCCCACCTCTCCTCACCACTTACCTGACTGCTGGCCGCCATTCTTGTGAGTTCTCGGCAATGGCCTTCTGCCGCCCAAATCAATGTTTCTGCTTGCCAACCAGGCAGCAATTCCTGCTATGTTTGAGCTGGATTCCAAGCCTGGGAATATTTAAGAGACCCAGGAGTCAAAACCTCTTCAGTCCTTGACATGCAACTTTGTTGCTCACTCAGGTCCCACTACACACTGGATCCTGCCCAGAGTTAAACCCGAGGCCGATGAGTCATTTACAAAATTCAAATGTTGGCAGCACTAAACAGGGATGAATTTCCAGCTGAGTGCTAACACTGATGAGAGTTAAATTCATCCATGTATTGAAGCTTGCAGATGTGTTAAGTCTGCACCAATGTGTAACTATTTGCTTTGTTAGCATTATTGGAGCATTTTTGCTACACCCCAAATTTCTCTCTAGGATCAGGCAAACAGGTCAGTCAATAGCAATCTTTATGTCTTTTAAGGGCTTTTAAAGCAGCAATTAACATATTAACATACAAATTTATTTAAGCTTGCCTTCAATCCAACATTGTGTTCAATGTTGCCTGCTATAATGATGGCACAGAGCAGAAAGCAGTGCAATGTAACTTTACTTTACTTTTTACTTTACTTTTGGGCCTCCTTATCTCGAGAGACAATGGATACGCGCCTGGAGGTGGTCAGTGGTTTGTGAAGCAGCGTCTGGAGTGGCTATAAAGGCCAATTCTGGAGTGACTTTAATTGTAAAATATACAATAATATTTAATTCCTGTAGCAATATGTTTGGGGAGTTAGAAGAATCGGAGAACTGCATATTAATCATTTCCTTTTAAATTCAGCTGTCACCCAGATAATACAAAGCCTTTCTTGGTTTTCCTTGTTTTGATTTGGCTTTTAAATCTGTTTTCCCTACAGAGTAAACAGAAAAACAATGCAATGTCGATTAGTACCTTCAATTGTCCATTACAAAGCTGAACAACAGGGTCCCCGCATAATCTCTGCCTCAGCAATCAAAGCCAATATGATCCATGTCAAGGTGAGATCAGTTTCTCAGGAAATGTTCTAAAGAAAACATTGTGGGTGGCATCAATAACAAGGCCACCTCAGGCATCTGAGGAATCACCTGAAAGAAAGGTCGACTGACCTCTTTCTCCACTTCCAGCAAACAACCCTTTCATATTATCATTTGCTACCAGCAAATGCAAATTCCCATGACCACACACTTGTAGGTTTCCCAGCAGTATAAGGCCAGCTGCTATTATCATCAGCCCACTTAAAGTGATGTGTACCTAGTTGCTGAGGGGCTGCAGGAGTATTTCCTAACAACCAACTTAAACACCTATGGCATCCTATGTAAGAGGCTGGGGGGATGAAATTGGTCTGGGGTGGGAGGATAGCTTCAATGGAAAAGACAATTGTGCGAGTTGTAAAACTGTCTGCCAATTCACTATTGCCTATTTTGTACTATGTCCAAAACCAATTTCACATTTCCCTCTTTTTATTGCTTATTCCTGGTGTACATAGTCTCGATCTGAGGGAAAACACACATCTGTAACTTTAACAACCAATCTCCAGCCTAAAAATGCAGTAGAAGTTCCTTAAGTGTATTGCTGTGTTTGTACTGCAAATTTGCATGTGCGTGATTTATACACCATGGTGACATATAAATAGTACAGTTATTTAGTCTATTAGGAAATTAGAACAGAAACTCCCACTGCTTGACCTCAATGTTAGTGTGAACTATAAAGCTGGAGATTAGCATCAGACATGTACAAAGTCCTAATGAAAATCTGTTGTTTTCCACAAGAAATGAAAGCTCACCACCTGCATCTGGTTGGGTACTTTAATGTCACTTGGTGCATAAACTAAACCCGGTTAAAACAAACTCAGAGTTTCTTTGCGTCAGCCTGATTCGAATTGATTATGTTGCCTACAGGGGCCAGGAGTATAGCCAACATATATCAAAGCAAAATATAATCCTGTCTTTTATTTAGAAACATTACTGGTGTCTTAGTTGAAGTAGCGAATAAATACATTTTATTGAAGCATGTTAGAGTTTTGTTGCTAATATTGCAGAGCACAATTTCAACCTGGTAAAGACACGTATGGAGTCATTATAGCACTGAAGGAAGCCATTCGGTCCATCGAGTCCATGCTGGTCTCTGTAGAGCTATCCAGTCTGGTCCATTCCCCTGCTCTATCCCCATAGTCCTGTAAGCTTATTTCGTTCAAGTGCCCATGAAATTTCCTTTTGAAATCATTCATCGTCTCCACTTCCACCACCCTTTTAGGCAACAAGTTCCAAGTCATTACCACTTGCTTCATAAAAATGTTCTTCCTCACATCCCCTCTGCATCTCTACCCAAAACCTCAAATCTGTGTCTCCTGGTCCTTGTATCATCAGCTAATGGGAACAGCATTCCTTTGTCTACCTTATCTAAACCCATCATAATCCTCTTCACCTCTATCAAATCTCCCTCAATCTTCTTTGTTCCAAGGAGAACAACCTCATCTTCCACAACCTAACCTTGTAGCTAAAATCCCTCATCCCTGAAACTATTCTTGAAAATCTCCTCTGCAACCTCTCAAGGATCCATATATCATTCCTAAAGTGTGGTGGCCAGACCTGGACACAACATGCTATGTGTGGCCTAACCAGAGTTTTCTCAAGGTTCAGCATAACTTCCCTGCTTTTATACGCACTACCTTTACTTATGAAGCCCAAGATCCCATATGCTTTGCTAACTACTCTCTCAATATGTCCTGCCACCTTCAAAGATCTCTGCACATGAACCCTTAGGTCCCGCTGACCCTGTGCCATTAAGTATATATTGCCTCTTCCTATTCCTTCTGCCAAAATGCATCACTTCGCACTTCTAGTATTAAATACCAACTGCTGCTTGTCTGCCAGTTCTGCTATCCGATCTATGTTCTGCTGCAGTTGATTGGTATCATCCTCACTGTTTGCCACACCTCCAGGCAAATTGGCAAATTTTGAATTTTTTCTCTGTATTCCAATATATTTATACATTTATATATATATATATATATATCAAAAAAGCAGAGGTCCCAGCACTGAACCTTGGGAAACACTATTGTCTACCATCCTCCAGTCTGAAAAACAACCATTTACCACAACTCGCTGTTGCCTGTCCTGAAGCCAATTTTTTATCCAAGCTGACACTGACCCTCCTATTCCATGACCTCAGTTTTGTTAACCAGCCTTTTACGTTGTAATTTATCAAATGCTTTCTTAAAATCCAGCTTGCATGTCACTTTCAGGCTTTAAAAGCAGAATTTTTTAGCTTGAAATTAATGTTATCAACTATAAGCCCCGGTGGCAGATGTCTTCACATCATTAATTTAAGTTGTAAAACTCTCACCACTGTACTTCTGCAGCAAATATAATACAGAGTAACTATGGCAGCATGCAGCAGAAGTTTCATGAAAAAGCATTTGCTGAATTTTGTTTGTGGAGTGAAAAGATCTGGAAGAGACGTGTGGCATTGGTGTCATGATGATATCAACGGCGAGTGACAGAATTAGAAGTTTATGCACATTTTAAATTGTGGACGTGGCATCTGTGGAATGGTGAGAACAAAAGTGTGCAATTTGGACCTGTGCAATTTAGGAATATGACATTGAGCTTTAATTTCCAGGTCATGACTCATTAACTGTGCAGGATAACCTCCCAGAGCAAATCGAACCTAACACTGGATTCCTCCACCAGAGAAAATAGTTTCTCTCTATCCACCCTATCGAAACCTTTTATCAATTTAAACAATTTGATTAGATCACCTTTCAATCTTCTATGCTGAATGGAATACAAGCCAAATATATGAAACATAATTTACCCCTTTAAATCCCTCCAATGCCTTTTTGAGTTGCATTTTCTCACTTTCAGGGCCTTGTGTTAATTATGTTGATCGGGCTCTGAACATGTCAATGTGCCCTGATGGTAATTTTTACTCAAAGATGCTATATGGCTTCTCTGCCAGGCCAAATTGAAAGCAAGTTGTTCCATGACCAGAAGAATCTAATAAATGTGGTTTTCTTGTGGGCCAAGTGGAGTAGGAATGCTCTTCCAAGCCTACAAGAGAATCTTGGGCCTATGCTGTCCCAAGGCATCACCGACCACCTCTCATAACTGCAATGTTCTCCTAAACCCTCTCCTATGCTTTTACTTTGACTGCTGGAGACAGTTCCTGCTCCCCCACCCCAGTCAGCTATGGTTTCCTGCCAGGTTCTGACTGCCAGCATGCAGTTGAATCACAGAGGTTAAAATCTCCTGGGCTTCATGCTGCGGTTGCAGGGAGTGGGGCGGGGGTGGGGGGGGTGGGGTGGTGCTGTGGGGAAGGAAGGGTGATGCCTGACAGTTTGCTCTCCCGTCTGCATGACATCTGCTGGGAGTTAAAATCTAAGCTTTCATTTTCTCTCTCTTTCTCTACTTATTTTGAGATGTTGATATACAAAGAACAGGATCAGCCTGAAGGAAAGGTAGACATTTTGAAATTAGAAACTGGGGTCAACAGGCTGTGCTTCTGCTCAAACAGGTGAATCTTTAGAAGTTGTTTGAATGTCAGAGGAATAAGGCAAAGAATGCACTCATTTTTCCAGAGAGCTCCGTTTAATCATTGGTTGTTTCAATAAGGTAAATTATACCTCTGCATAAGCCCTCGGTGCCTTGAGACTACTGGTAATAAAATGTAGTTGTCAGAGTCATAATGTGGTCTGTGAGAGAGAATAATTACATCTTTTCTTCTCCCTTTGTATGCCACTATTTCCACACTGGTGGGCTGAAATAAAACACCACACAAGGTCTCCAGTGAACTCTGCAGCAGGAAAGAGGTTAGTGATTAGTGAAGATTTCCTTTGAACAAGAAATCAAAGGTTAGGTGTTTCTCTTCAGCTTGTGAAAAAACCAAGGTGTGTTCTTAGATCACATATCACCTGTCTGCTACAGGGCAAAACAAAAAGGAAAAAAAAATTAAAAATACATAATTATTTGATTCATGAAGACACATAACTTCAGAATTGGCAAATACGAAATATATAGGGGAGCAATGCCTCTCTGAAGTAGTAACAAAGCAGTTCACTTGATGGTGCCTTTGGCACTGAATTCAATATCTACATCCTGCAAACTATGGCTGCACAGAAAACTAAGAACCTTAATTTGACAATACCTTCCAGGCCCACAACCTCTGCCACCAAGAAGGACAAGAGCAGCACGATCATGGGAAAGCCACCACTTCCAACTTCCCCTTCAACTCATAGACTGTACTGACTTAGCCATTTATTGCTGTTCCTTCATCACAGCTGGGTCAAAATCCTGGAAATCACTATCGACCAGCCTCAGCATGAGTAGGATGTTCCTCCAGGCTCCATAAAAATAATATAGGCTGCTGTCACCCTGGGCTCACCTGCGACCTCCCATTTTCCGCTGGAAAATACTTCCTTGCTGGATAGGTCAACCTCTGGATCACCCGATGTGGTGCTGCATGGAGCTGCTGAGCTGCAGGAGGTTGCCCATTTAAAGTCCCATAGCAAGGCAACATTGTAAGGAGGCCCAAACTCAAATTTGGTTCGGGCCTCATGCCGGCATGAACAGGCAGAGACAGAACGGGTGCACTGCTGACTTTGTGCCTGCTTCGAGCAGAAGTCAAATTTTCAAGGGGAAGGGGAAACTGTAAAGGCAGACTGAGCTTCTGCCATTGGTACTCAGTCTTCCACCATAGAGGCCAAAGGTACCAGAATGAAGAAGGCTGTCTCTCCAATCAGTATCAGTAAGCAGTAGATTTTTGTTTCCACATCAAACTTCTCCTACCCTCTACTGATGGGATACAGCCTCACATTCACTTGACACCCTTTGGTAACACATACAAGAAAGCACTTCAAGTGTGATGTGTAGGCAGGTTATTTATTCTCATCCTGCCCTAACATTCACACAGTGCATTTTCCAGCTGTGTTCTGGAATTGAACCCCTGGCTGATTTTTCTGCTTCCAGAAGTCACTGTAAGGCTGGAAATCTGAAATAAAAACAGAAAATGCTGGAAATACTCAGCATGTCTGGTAGCATTTGTGGAGAAAGAAACAGAGCTGACGTTTCAGGTCAACGACCAATCATCAGAACTGGGAAAAGTTAGAAATGTAATAGGTTTTATGTAGGTCAAATGGGGGAGGGTGGAAAAAGAACAAAAGGGAAGGTCTGTGAATGGGCAAAAGACGGGCAACAAAAGAGTTGGTGGGGCAGAGTCAAAAGGAGTAATAATGGGACAAGCAAAGAAACAAAAGATGTGTCCAGAGGAGGTGTGAATGGCGGAATGATGAACAGCTTCCGTCTGAAAGCAAAACAAGAGAAAACAAGATTAAGACCATATAATGCAAAGAAAATGAAACAAAATGGGGGGTACAGATTAAAATTGTTGAGTTCAGAAGACTGTAAAGTGCCTAATTAAAAGAGGAGGTGCTGTTCCTCAAGCTTGCATTGAGCTCTTAATCAGCTCAGACTGGAGATTGAAGCTGGAATCTTTGTGGTTTCTATAGCTCAAAACTACACCAGGCAACGTCTTAACTAACTGAGCTATTGGGGGAGTGTATTGTTTGTTGTTCTTATGGGATGTTACACAGATTACAATTTGTAGAAAGTCGGTGAGTTATTTTCTGAATGTAGTCACATTACTTTGTGGCCTTGAAGTTACATTATGTAAAGAATAACTTAAAGCACTCAATAAACCCCTTTGTTTTCTATCTTAAAACCATTTATTTAAAATTGCTTTATGACTGTCAATATAGCGAACTACAAATTAATTGCAAATTTGTTAAGTATTAATACACTAATCCTCAGACAGCATCATTTCAAGGGCTGGATAACTCTGTTATATTGAAAGCTTCTCCAAAATAAAAGCTAAATACACCAAACTGTTCCTTCAAAGAGGATGGAAACTCCAGGGATAGGAAAACATACTGAACACACGAAGACCAATGGAAGGAAGTTATTGCACCCCTTCACTTATGTCATACTAATGTGCCCATTCCTTTGTGCTTGAAGTAGTGCAGGGCTCCATGGAGAAGCCTGTAAATAGGAATAAGTTCAAATGAGATGATTGTAAAACCATAAGGTGGAGCATTTTTTAAAGAACTGCCATTCATTGTAATTATCTCTGCAGTCAGTATCCCTCTTAAATTGTTCACATTTGAAAACTATCTAATTTCTCCACAGTACCTGAAGTAGATTCAGGGTTTTAGATTTCATATATGACTAAATGAAGATTAAAAGCAGGCTTATATTAAATTTTAGCACTACATTATAATAAAGTTTTATTATCACAAATATTGATAATTACCTGAAATTGCACTTTTCTCTCAAACCTCATACCAACCTGCTTAGCATTAAATGGTAAGTGGATTCCAGGAATACAAAATACTAAAGCTCACACAAATCTTCAGCCTAAAATGGAATTAATTCAAGAAAACAATACAGGAAAATTACTTGTTTAAAAATAGCCTCAAAGGAACAGTTAAAAATGTCATTAGAGTGGAAACATTTAATGAATTGAAAACTTCTCTTATGGCACAATTTGTGTTATGGAGTTTCTCTTTGTAATAAGTGATATTATTGATGTGCTGTCAGATAATATTTGTTTATTATTCAATAGCAATCGTTTTCCTGTGATGAAACATGTGGAACCCTCACCTCTTTCTAGTTTCTCCCCCTAATGTCTTCACGGTGATTGCTCTGCCAGTTTGTACCTGAAAATAACTATCAGTATAATTACAAGAAATGCTGGAATCACTCAGCAGGTCTGGCAGCATCTGTGGAAAGAGAAGCAGAGTTAACGTTTCGGGTCAGTGACCCTTCTTCGGAACTAGCATACTGCCGATGCTGCCAGACCTGCTGAGTGATTCCAGCATTTCTTGTTTTTGTTTCAGATTTCCAGCATCCGCAGTATTTTGCTTTTATATCAGTATAATTAGTTGCATAAACATGGCTTGTACCCCTTGCATATAGAAATTTGAGACGGCGATCTGATCAAGTTGTTTAAAATGTTAAAAGGATTCAATAAGGTAGTTACTGTGAAACTATTCCTTTTGGTAGGGGAATCAAGAACAAAATAAGAGCCAGGACATTCAGGCTGTGGGGGTGGGGGGGCCTGGAAAATACTTCCAGGAGAGGCCCGCCACAGGCCTCAATGCTTGGAAGGCCCTGTCGCATTGTACCGGCAATGGCGAGGCCTTGGGGCGGCCCCCCCACCGTTAGGCAGTGGAGTCTTCAGTTAAATATGTAAATAAATTTAAATACATGCAAAAGCACTTAACCTGTCCCGACGGCCATCTCACGCCGATATTCTGGCTGGTGGCCGTAACTCCCGTGCCTTTGGATCTCCATTCAGAGATCCGAGACATGACACTGGTAGGAAGGGTGGAGCAGTGAATGTTTCAGGGTGAGAGGTAGGGGGTGGGGTGGGGAAACGACAAAAATTAATGCGATTGGTTGCGGTGATGGTGGAAAGGGATTGAGGGTTAAAGGGAATAAAGTTCGGAGGGTAAGTGCGGGATATAAATTAACGTTTTTTCTGGGGGGAGAGGGCAATTTATATATAGATCACTCATTGGGGGTTGGGAGACAGAATTCAAAGTTGTAATAAAATTTGATTTTTTATTTCCTGGAGACCGGGACCTTTAAAAATGGAAATTTCACCGAAGGGCTTCAAGCCCTTTAAAAATGGCACCGGCACCGGCGCCTGAACGGTGGCGCCAGATGCCATTGCCGGGGACGGAGTGGCTGCCCCTTCTACATCATCGGGGGCAGTCATTCCACCCCCTCCATGTAAATGAGCTGCCGCACAAAATATTGCGGCATCTCAGCGGCGCACAAGTCATGTGTGCGCCGTGCCTTTTTTGATGCTCACCGCCGAGATTGGCGGTGAGCTTTCAAAATCCAGCACCAATAGATTTTTGTTAGGTAAAGGTATGACGGGATATGGAGTTAAGGCGGGAAAATGAAATTGAGGTACAGATCAGCCATGATCTAATTGAATAGCAGAGTAGAGTTGAGGAACTGAATGGTCTACTTCTAACTGGAGTCCTGCAACCGGAATGGGACCTTGACTTGCATATTCAAGCAGCCGGTTGTAGAAAACAAATGGGCAGATTACTTGCCAATTAACAAGCCCATCTGAAGTTACATCAGGAGAGCTTCGGGTGTCAATGAGGTAGCTGAGATCTGCCTCCCTCCCCCATCTTCAACTGTTGTCCACCTGCTTTTGCAGTGATTAGCACCGCAGCCTCACAGCTCCAGCTACCCGGGTTCAATTCTGGGTACTGCCTGTGTGGAGTTTGCAAGTTCTCCCTGTGTCTGCGTGGGTTTCCTCTGGGTGCTCCGGTTTCCTCCCACATGCCAAAGACTTGCTGGTTGATAGGTTAATTGGCCATTATAAATTGCCCCTAGTATAGGTAGGTGGTAGGGAAATATAGGGACAGGTGGGGATGTGGTAGGAATATGGGTTTAATGTAGGATTAGTATAAATGGGTGGTTGATGGTATGCACAGACTCGGTGGGCCGAAGGGCCTGTTTCAGTGCTGTATCTCTAAACTAAACTAAACTATGCTTTTCAGACAAGAAAGGGTGAAGTGAATTATAATCCTAGCCCCTTTTTGGGACGATCCCAGATCAGGTGTACTCCACAGATGATCACTCTCACGTAAGGTTGAGAAAGACAGATCCCAAAGACACAGAAATGAGTCTGCAGAACTGATTAAACTCTCCCTGAAAGAAAGGAACCAGCAGAGGATATTACTGTCCTCCAGGTAGCCTTTTTCATAAATTTTAGCCAGATTATAACAATCCGGATATTATAAGGATCCGGACAGCTCTCTTCAATAATGTACCTCGCCACTAAAGAGAGTACAGAGAGGGGTTCTTCAGTTGAGATACAGAAGACAATGTGAGACAATATATTTTCTAAATTATATAAAAGAGTATTAAAGAATCAAACATGCAATTCACACTTTGATGGGTAATAGTTCTAGGAAATGAAAGAAAGTTTATTATTATTCCTAGTAGAGAATCTAAGTTTTAAGTCTAAATAATGTTACAGTAAAATATTTAAGATATCTGTCAATATTTAAAGCAGCATTTACCTTAAATCCCCAAGTAGAAAGCTACAGAGTTTAGCGAAATACCTCTATCCCAATTAAGAGGAGAACAATCATCGTTGCACCAGGTACCATGAGAAAGACTGGAATGAATCCAAAGATTCTAAAGTTCCACTGTATGATTCTAATATTTATACTGTTTCTAAGCTGCATAACTAGTTTTTTTTACATTTGGGGGTGTCAGCTCTCTTGCAAGTAGGTTTGTTCCCCTTCTATTTCCCAAATAAGGCTGTATAACTGTCAATTTCTAGTTGAAATCCACATTACTTAATTTCTAAGAAAAGGCAGAGCCAGCAGGAAGTTATGAGCACTGATGTTGGTCAAAACCTCTGAAGTTTACAGAATATTAAGGTTGCTCATGATGGCACGCTTCCTAACTACACAATAGTGTTTTAAGATTATAACTCAGTTTCCCAGATACATTTGACAGGTAAATTAACTGCATCTGTAGAAAATCCTGTCATCCATGTTAGGTTGTGCTAAGTTTCAATGATTATTTATAAGACTATATTGTCAGTACTTTACTGAAGTAAATTTGTTTATGCTTTTCAGATGTGAGTTCCTGTTTGTCAGAACCTGCTATTGTGTTCTTAGGAAGAAGCAATTATGTTGTGTCCTTGACCGCAGGGTGTTAGGGTCCTTGAACACAGGGTGTTAGGGTCCTTGACTACAGGGACATGTTACAGGCATGCTTATGAAACCGTTTTTTTAAACCTTCCAGGCAGATCAATCCTGCTTTTAATTTTTTTAATCCCTAATTCATAGGAAAATAACTCTTTTAACCTATTATGGCCAGATTCCTTCACGAGGGATGCCCGGCAATTGGAAATTGCCACACTCCTTATGGCCCTCAGTCTTACCTTCATCTTGGAATCTTTAGGTTTTTAAAATCCAAGCTTGGCATCATGTAATTATGACTTCTTTACTTGTCTTCTCTTTTATTCTTTTCCATCCTGGTTTGTCCTGCCTTTGATCTATTGGGCTGGATTTTACTAAGCCCACGATGTCGGACTCCATGGCGTGGGGGGCCAGAATATGGGTCCAGCAGTGGTCCACTATGTAGGCTGACGCTGTGAGGGCTTGTCCCGATCCTCTTGCCGGCGACGAGGCTCCATGGTGGCCCGCCCCACCGCTGGGCAATGGGACCTGAATTTCAATATTCAAATCAATGAAATGAATACATTTAAATAAACTTATCTTCCATCTTCCAGGCCTGCCGCGATCTTCAGTATGGCTGCCATCACTCCCATGCCTTCAATTCCCCGTCTGGGCAAAGCCAGCGTGACACTGGAGGGGAGTGAGGAGGAGGTAAGAGTCTCAGTGCAGGGGGGATCAAATAAATGTAATGAGTATAGGGGAAGGTGGGAAGGGGTGAACTTTAAACTTTGTACTCCCTGTACATGGATGACGTCGCCGTCTTCTGTTCGCATCCTCTGTCCGTTCGCAGACTGATGAACATCTGCGACCAGTTCGAACTGGCCTCGGGAGCCAAAGTTAACCACGGCAAGAGCGAGGCCATGTTCTTTGGGAACTGGGCTGACCGATCCTTTGTCCCCTTCACCGTCAGGTCAGACTACCTGAAGGTGCTGGGGATATGGTTCGGAAGGGCCGGGACGTGCACCAAAACCTGGGAGGAGCGAGTAGCCAAGGTACGACAAAAGTTGAGCATGTGGGGGCAACGATCTCTCTCCATTGCGGGTAAGAACCTGGTCATCGGGTGCGAGGCGCTCACGTTGTTGCTGTATGTGGCGCAGGTCTGGCCCATACCCCACTCCTGCGCTGTGGCGGTCACCCGAGCCATTTTCTGCTTCATCTGGGGATCTAAAATGAAACGGGTCCGGAGGGACACGATGTTCAAATCTCTGGACAAGGACGGGAAAAATGTACCCAACGTGGCCCTCATCCTGATGACCACCTTCGTGTGCGGCTGCATCAAGCTGTGTGTAGACCTCCAGTACGCAAACTCCAAGTGTCACTACGTGCTGAGGTTCTATCTGTCCCCGGTGTTGCGAAGGATGGGCCTGGTCACATTGCCGCGAACGCTCCATGCAGCTGGACCGTGTCATACCACCTATCCTTCGTGGAGCAGTTCCTGTGGGAAAACACCTTTGACCACCGATCCATCAGGCAGTGGTCTGCACGGAATGTCCTCAAGGCCCTACGGGAAAAGGAGACGGGGGATCCTGTCGGATGGTTCCCCGAGCAGACCGTCAAAGTCATTTGGTGGAATGCCTCCTCACCAGAACTTTCAAACAAGCACCAAGATGTAGCTTGGCTGGTGGTGAGAAGGGCCCTCCCCGTCAGATCCTTCATGCATGCCCGAAGTCTCGCCCCCTCCACGCAATGCCCCCGTGGTGGCTGTGGTGGGGAAGAGACAGTTGCCCACCTACTCCTGGAATGTGTCTTTGCAAAGCAGGTGTGGAAAGAGATGCAGTGGTTTTTGTCGAGGTTCATCCCAAGCAGCTCTGTAATACAGGAGTCTGTGCTCTACGGGCTGTTCCCAGGGACGCACACCGAGACAAACATCAACTGCTGCTGGAGGACTATCAATTCGGTGAAAGACGCCCTTTGGTCTGCCCGAAACTTGCTGGTCTTTCAGCGCAAAGAGTTGTCCACCACTGAATGTTGCAGACTGGCACATTCCAAGGTCCAGGACTACGTGCTGAGGGACGCACTAAAGCTTGGGGCAGCCGCAGCAAAGGCTCAATGGGGAAAGACCACAGTGTAAGGTCCCCCCACCAAGCTGAACTGAGGGGCTGGATCCATGGGAAACCCCTCGAACTGTATCCGGAAAATTTTGTGTGCTGTAAATGTAAAAATGTAATTGGCATGTCAATGAAATGGAAGGGTTGTGAGGCAACTCATGATTGTCTCGAAGGACACTGATCACCTTTGCACTGTTTGTATTTTTTGACTTGACGCTGTTTTAAACTGTTTGGGAATGTAATTTTTACAGAATTTTATGAATAAAGTATATTTTGGAAATAAAAAAAAAACTTTAAACTTTGTGCATTATGGGGGTGGGGGGATTGTCAGATTTAAAAGTTGTTTTTTTGGGGGGGGGAAGGCAAATAGTTAATGTAATTATTCTTCAAGGGTGGGAAAGGGGTGTTCGAAATTTATTTGAGAACTTTGGTGGGGGTGTAGCTTTAAAAATTTAAATCTGCTGGCAGGAGTGGCTGCCCTTTAAAAAAAAAAGCACCAGCGCATGTGCACAGGCAGCTGGCACCATTGTCAGGGATGGACAGCCCACCCCCTCCACATGATTGTGAGGGGTGGGGTAGTGGCGGGCCACTCCAGCTATTTAAATGAGCTACCATGCGGAAGATTGCGGTGGCTCTTTGGTGTGTGGGCTGCCATTTTTTGAACTCGCTGCCAAGATCGGCGGTGGGTTCTTAAAATCCATCCCATTATCTCTCTTTCTCATTTGAAAGAAATGCCAAAAAAGGAGCTGTGTATCCCCAGTAAAACTTCTTGAATACTGTAATAAATAAGAATTTCATTAAATTACTGCATGGATATAGGTGATAAACAACACATTATTTTCCTCTGCTGATTTTAGTGAAAAGTTAATATAAAATGCTGTTCCCTGCTTTATAAATTCCTTATTTAAAGCACCTGTATTATCTGCAAATGGAGAAAAAATAAAAAGAAATTATTTTATTGCTAAAATTAGCAAATGGATGTTTTTGGCTCTATAGTTCCTCATTTTTTTCCAGACATTCCAGTTCAACAATTTTAACTAGCAATTAAGGGAGTTTAAAATGTATGTGCAAGAAAATGAACTGTTAGATAAACACAGTGAAATCCAATTGCTTTCAACAGCGAGAAATTTAATGACAAATTAAGATTATATTAAATCTCAAAAGAGTGAAGGTTACTGTTATAAAGAATTTGTTGTTCCATATGAACAAATAATGGACTATCTCTGTTGAATGTATCTTGTAAAATATCTCTGGTCTGTTATAGAAAATACGGGCTGAATGGTGTTTCAATATTCTTAACAATGGTTAATCATTATATGATGCTCACTCTATCCCTTGCTCTGGATGTTTTTTGTTGGGGATATTCAAGGACAGCTACTGGAGCCCAAATAAGATATTACAGTTATAAGCTTTTTTTTGTAGTACTGTAGTTATGGCAACATAATAAAACATCCAACAAAAGGCCACATCATTTTGTTACTTGACGGTCAGATTGTACTTTATGATTCACTACCTTGTACTGTTGGCTTTGTGTTTGTGAAGCATTTAGTGGAACACACGCAAAGAGTTTGTGCAGTCATCCTTCTTTTCAGTTGAAGCTGTCCATGAATACAATAAGTTGAGTTTTCTAACTGGGCGTATCATTACTACTGATAGAATTCGGTAAGCGACAGCCAAGAAATTGGATGCTTGGTGGGGGACTATGAATTGTGAATTTGGAGACCAGACCTCACCCAATTAATTTGTGGGCTAGCATCAGACAAAATGGTCAATTTTGTGGCCAGATTGTCACAATAATCCAACTCAACAACAACAATGCGCATTTATATAGTTCATTCATGAACATGATTCAAGGAGGGAACCTGCCACCTTTATCCAGTCTATTGAATTTTAAGCCCCCCAAAGCAAAAAACAAATTGTCAGAAACCCAGGTCCCAAACTGTACTGGAAGTTTCTGGGAGGTCTTGTTTGGGTGAGAACCTGCAACTTGCACAAACACAGTCCTCTGCATTGTAAATGTTGTGGCCAGAGACTCCCCCCCACTGGAATTTCCTGCTTCCTCAGCCTTGCTCAAACCTAATATAAACATGGACACTGATACACTTGGTGCGATAAGGTGTACCAGCCGCCTGAAGGGCAGAAAAGGTCCAAATCAGGTGAATCCAGGCCAGACAACCAGCCTAGATCCTGAAGATAAAATAAACTGTGCTATTTTCTAATTTTTTTTATCACTCCCAACAGTAGGAGGTGCTGGAGTTTCCAGCCTGAGTGATCTAGAGTGCAAACTGGCACCATGCTAAACAGATGCCCTCCCAGTGCCCTACATAATTTGACAGGTTTATCACTGGAGGGCACTGGCAGTGCAGAATTGGATCATGACCCAAGCATGTATATATGGGAGTGAGTTGGAAGGATTGCAAGAAATAAGAACTGGATACTACTCGCCATCAGCTTGTGGAAGGTCTCAGCTTCATCGTGTCTTATTCCCTTGATGTTCTTATAGGCTACAAAGTCAAAGGAAAGAGTTAAGCTTCTGAGTCCAACTGCTGTTCAGGCCTGTTTCCCTGTATAGGGTGTCATCTTGCATGCAAGTAGAGAAATAGTCATGACCTGTTGTAAGTTGAAGGAGTACGGGCACAGTGACAGATATGTTAAAGCTGTTTCATATCATGATTGTCATGTACTATACATCATGCAGCTGGGTTATGTTACAGTGCTTTTATTTGTGAAACCCTTTGAAGATATGAGTATGCCAAAGCTTTCAACTGTAAGTAATAACAATTATAATATGTGCCCAATGAGTATGCATGGTCTGCAACATAAGAATTGTAATATTTTGTAAAGGCTTGACATGGGCCATTATGAAACATGCAACAGGTTGTCCAGCAGTACTTTGTGATGTGCATACTTGGGTTGTGCAGCTATGGTACATGGAACCTGGCAAAGGGATAAGCTTAGCTTGGCAGATTCCTTAAAGTGTGCAATCCTGTTCTGTGCTTTCTCCAAGTTCTGGTGAGATTTGTACACAGCATTCAGCCTGGGGAGAATGCTCTGGAATTGTAAACACTTCTTATACCCATCTCATTCATCAATGCCTCTACTTCACCATCTGTCAAAAAATGGGTTTGAATGCTGCACTTTTCCATCACAAATCCCCAGACTCAATTTCCTGCCTCCACATTTATTGTATCAGCTACAGAACATTGCCCCACACAGCCTTTGGAAAGGCTCTTGTATGCTTTTCAAAGGCTGAAACAATTTTTGGCCCTAATATCTGACTGTGTTCTCAAAAATAATCACATCATCTTTTGTCCTTAAAGAGATGCTGATGACATGGATACTCACCCTCCTCTTTTTGCATGTTCCCAGCATCAAGCCCAAGATAGGGAGCTCACTTATAAGGCTGGATTATGTGCAGCTGGTGGTGCTCCCAGCATAGGGCCGAAAAGGGGGGTGGAACCTCGCCTCCATCTTTTTGAGCCCCCCCCACCACCAGTGCGATCCTTTGTTGTTCCAGAAGCAGTGGCCACTGCCAATACTGCAGAGGCCTTGTACCCAGGCCCAGCACTGGAACCCCGGACCTCGGGTAAGTGAGGTGGGGTTGCTGGTGCCAGTCTGGAAGGCCCTGATGAGGTGGAGGTGTGAGGGTGGGCGTGATGTCCAGCGGGAGGGGTGTCCATGGAAGTGGAAGTTTTGCTGGAAGGGGTCCTCCATGGGCCACAGATTGGCCACAGAGGAGGGACCACTCCCCCAAGCCAGCAGGGAGGGCGCCTTGTATTACTGGATGACCTCCACGTGTGGCGGAGGTACCCACCCGCCGCTGGTTAAATCGCCATTGGTAGGCCACTTAAGGGCCTCAATTAGTCTTTGGGCGGGAAGCCGTTGTTGGCCCATCCTGCCCCCGGCAAAATTGCTCGGTGATGGGGCGACAACGGGTCCTCCGCCCCGCCGCTTCCCATCCCAATTCCATGGCTCCCCCTCATCTCCAACCCTACCTCAGACGGGGTCCATAAAATCAAGTCCATAGTATTACAATGAGGACTGTTGCTAGGGCCAGTACTTTTCCAAATGGATGGGCTGGATTTTACCAGCCATCTCGGGACAGACTAGGAGGCCGGGGTCTCGTAAAATGGCAAGGGAAGGTGGAGAGTGGAGTGCCCATGATCTACTCACTGCCATGGCATTTTACCAACTGCAGGGAAGGTGGAGGACGGCCCTCATGGCTGGAGGCCAATTGAGCCACTTGCTGGTCAAAATTCTGGAACTCTCCACCCAACAGCATTGTGGGAGTACCTTCTCCACATAGATTTCAGTTTTGTTTTTAAGTATTCATTCGCAGGATGTGGGTATCAAGGCCAGCATTTATTGCTCATCCCTAATTACCCCTTGAGAAGATGGTGGTAGCCACCTTCTTAAATATAAATGAAAGCCTTGTTAGACCATTTCAGAGAGCAGTTAAGAGGCAACTGCATTGAGTGAATCAGAAGTCACATATCAGCTAGACCAGGTAAGGACAGCAGATTCCCTTCCCTAATGGTCATTAATGAACCAGATAAGTTCATTACAACAATCCAGTAGTTTCATGGTCATCATTATTGAAACTAGGTTATTTTTAAATTCCAGATTTATTTAGTTAACTGAATTTAAATTCCCTAACTGTTGTGGAAGAATTTGAATTCACGCCTCTAGTAATATAATCACTGTGCTACCAAACTCCTCAAGAAGATCATCCACAACCACCTTCCTAAGGATAACTAAAGGTGGATAACAAATAACACCTTGCCAGCAATGCCCACATCCTGAGAATGAAAATACAGCTCACCTCCTACTGATTTGATACAGAGACCTGAAAATCAGCGGCCAATATTTCTCAGGTATGTTGCAGTAATAAAGAAAGACTTGCATTTATACAACTCATTGTCACATCTTGTAAAATAATCTAAAAAGTCTTCACACACAATATAATGATTTTTGTTATCTAGACACACATGGAATCCATTTTGGTGCACATTAATTTCCCACAAACAACAATGGAATGGATGACCAGTTAATCTGCTTTTAGTGGTGTTATTGGCCAGGACACTGGTGGAACTCTCTGCTCTTTTTTAAATAGTCCCACAGGGCATTTAACATCCAGTTGAAAGGCAGATGGGATTTTTGTAGGTTGGCTTAATATTTCATCTGTAGAATGCCACCTCCAACAAGACAATATTCTTTCAGTATTGCACTGGATTGTCAACCTAACTTATGTGTTCAAGTCTTGGAGCATGGATGTCCTGTCCAATACTGCACATCACTAAAACATAACTGAATGTATTATGGATAAGTAAAATGGTCTTCAGTCAATCTGAAGAGTCACTTTAATCTGAATCATCTCCAACTCATGGAACTGACCGCTGATCTCACCCACTCAAATGGCTGTTTCTTCACAGAAATAAAACGCGAAGGAGAGAAGCAGCCCTGGCTCCCAGTTTGGAGTTGGAAAAAGAAAAGCATAAATTCCGTCACCTCAGAAAGAATTCAGTCCATCTCAGCTGAGCAATGCCTGGGTTGGTTCAGTCAGATTTATAGGCCTGGTTTGCATTCTCTCTGGTTCATCATAACTTGAAAACACTATATCCAGGTAGTTTTTTTTATTTGTTCTGGGGTTGTGGGCGTCACTGCTAGGCCAGCATTTGTTGCCCATCCCTAATTGCCCTTGAGAACATACAAACGTACGAATTAGGAGCAGGAGTAGGCCACTCAACCCCTCAACCCCTCGAACCTGCTGCGGCATTCAATAAGTTCATGGCTGAACTGATTTCTTAACATTTCCACCTACCCCCCAATAACCTTCCACCCCCTTGCTTATCAAGAATCTATCTACCTCTGCCTTAAAAATATTCAAAGACTCAGCTTCCACTTCCTTTTGAGGAAGAGAGTTCCAAAGACTCACGACCCTCTGACAGAAAAAATTCTCCTCATCCTTCTCTTAAATGGATGACCCCTTATTTTTAAACAGCGACCCCTAGTTCGAGATTCTCCCACAAGGGGAAACATTCTTTCCACATCCACTGTGTCAAGACCCCTCAGGATCTTACATGTTTCAATCAAGTCACCTCTTACTCTTCTGAATTCCAGCGGATACAAGCCTAGCCTGTCCAATCTTTCCTCGTAAGACAGGCTACCCATTCCAGGTATTAGTCTAGTAAACATTCTCTGTACTGCCTTCAATGCATTTACATCTTTCCTTAAATAAGGAGATCAGTACTGTACATAGTACTCCAGATGTGCTCTCACCAAGCCCTGTATAACTGAAGCATAACCTCCCTACTTTTGTAATCAATTCCCCTCACTATAAATGATGACATTCTATTAGCTTTCCGAATTACTTACTGTACCTGCATACTACCCTTTTGCAATTCATGCACTAGGACACCCTGTACATCTCAGAGCTCTGCAATCTCTCACCATTTAGATAATATGCTTCTTTTTTATTCTTCCTGCCAAAGTGAAGAATTTCCCACTTTCCCACATTATACTCCATTTGCCAGGTCTTTTCCCACTCACTTAACCTATCTATATCCTTTTGTAGCCTTCTTCTGTCCTATTCACAAGTTACTTTCCTACCTATCTTTGTGTCATCAGCAAATTTAGCAACCATACCTTTGGTCCCTTCATCCAAGTCATTTATATAAATTGTAAAAAGTTGAGGCCCCCGCACAGATCCCTGTGGCACACCACTCGTTACATCTTGCCAACCAGAAAATTACCCATTTATGCCTACTCTGTGTTTCCTGTTAGCTAACCCATCTTCTATCCATGCCAATATGTTACCCCCTACACCATGAGCTTTTATTTTCTGAAATAACCTATGATGTGGCACCTTAGCAAATGCCTTCTGGAAATCTAAGTACAATACATCCACTGGTTCCCCTTCATCCACAGCACATGTAACTCCTTCAAAGAACTCCAATAAATTGGTTAAACATGATTTCCCTTTCACAAAATCATGTTGACTCTGCCTGATTACCTTAAATTTTTCTAAATGCCCTGCTATAACATCTTTAATAATAGCTTCTAACATTTTCCCGAAGACAGATGTTAAGCTAACTGACCTATAGTTTCCTGCTTTCTGTCTCCCTCCCTTTTCGAATGCTATTTTCCAATCTAAAGGAACCTTCCCGAGTCTAGGGAATTTTGGGAAAATTAAAACGAATGCATCAAATATCTCACTAGCCACTTCTTTTAACACCCTAGAATGAAGTCCATCAGGATCCAAGACTTGTCAGCCTGCAGCTCCAACAATTTGTTCAGTACCACTTCCCTAGTGATTGTAATTTTCTTGAGTTCCTCCCTCCCTTCCATTTCCTGACTTACAGCTAATACCAGGATGTTACTTGTATCCTCAGTAGTGAAGACCAATGCAAAGAAGATGGTGGTGAGCTGCCTTCTTGAACTGTGCAGTCCTTGGGATGTAGGTGCACCAACAACGCTGTTACGAAGGGAGTTCCAGGACTTTCACCAAGTGACAGTGAAGGAATGGCGATATAGTTCCAAGTCAGGATGGTGTGTGGCTTGGAGGGGAATTTGCAGGTGGGGGTATTCCCATGCATCTGCTGCCCTTGTCCTTCTAAGTGGTAGAGTTTTCAGGTTTGGAAGGTGCTGTCTAAGGAACCTAAGTATTCTAAGGTCAAGATATGCAAAATGAGCAGGACATGACCAGGCATAAATATATTCAGGAAGATTAAACGTACAGATCACTTTTGTTTAAGTATCAGTTGCAGCTCAGTTGGTAGCACTCTCATCTCTGAGTCAGGAGGTTCTGGGTTCAAGTCCCAATCCAGGACATAAGTACAAAACTCAAAGGCTGACACTCCAGTGCAATACTGAGGGAGTGCTGCACTGTCAGAGGTGCCATCTTTCAGACGTGATGTTAAACTGAAGTCCTGCCTGTCCTCTCAAGTGGATGATATTGTGAAGAAAAGCAGGGAAGTTATTCCTGGTGTCCTGGCCAGACTTTCTCTGGCAATCAACATCCGAAAAACAGATTATCTGGTCACTATCACATTGCTGTTTGTGGGAGCTTGCTGTGTGCAAATTGGCTCTCAGGATTCCTTTTTTATCATTTGTTCATGGGACATGGACATCACTGGCTGGGCCAGTGTTTATTGCCCATCCCAAATAGCCATTGAGAAGGTGGTGGTGAGCCGCTTTCTTGAACCGTTGCAGTCCATGTGCGGTAGGTACACCCACAGTGTTGCTAGGAAGGGAGTTCCAGGATTTTGACCCAGCAACAGTGAAGGAACGGCGATATAGTTCCAAGTCAGGATGGTGTATGGCTTGGAGGGGAACTTGCAGCTGGTGGTATTCCCATACATCTGCTGCCCTTGTCCTTCTAGGTGGTCGAGGTCGCGGGTTTGGAAGGTGCTATCTAAGGAGCCTTGGTGCGCTGCTGCAGTGCATCTTGTAGATGGTGCACACTGCTGCCACTGTGCGTCAGTGGTGGAGAGAGTGAATGTTGAAGGTGGTGGATGGGGTGCCAATCAAGCAGGCTGCTTTGTCTTGGATTCTGTCGAGCTTCTTGAGCACTGTTGGAGCTGCACCCATTCAGGCAAGTGGCGAGTATTCCATCACACTCCTGACTTGTGCCTTGTAGATGGTGGACAGGCATTGGGGAGTCAGGAGGTGAGTTACTCGTCACAGGATTCCTAGTCTTTGACCTGCTCTTGTAGCCATTGTATTTATATGGCTACTCCAGTTCAGTTTCTGGTCAATGGTAACCCCCAGGATATTGATAGTGGGGGATTTAGCGACGGTAATGCCATTGAATATAAAGGGGGGGGATGTTTAGATTCACTACTTGTTTGTGATAGTCATTGTCTGGCACTTGTGTGGTGCAAATGTTACTTGCCACTTCTCAGCCCAAGCCTGGATATTGTCCAGGTCTTGCTGCATTTCTACACGGACTGCTTCAGTATCTGAGGAGTCGCAAATGGTGCTGCACACTGTGTAATCATCAGCGAACATCCCCACTTCTGACCTTATGATTGAAGGAAGGTCATTGATGAAGCAGCTGAAGATGGTTGGGCCTAGGATATAATCTTGAGGAACTCCTGTAGTGATGTCCTGGAGCTTAATTAATTGACCTCCAACAACACGACCATCTTCCTTTGCGCCAGGTATGACTCCAACCAGCGGAGAGTTTTCCCCCTGATTCCATTGACTCCAGTTTTGCTAGGGCTCCTTAGTGCCATTCTTGGTCAAATGCTGACTTGATGTCAAGGGCAGTCATTCTCACCTGGTCATACCTGGGCAATTTTCCACATTGCCGGGTAGATGCCAGTGTTGTAGCTGTACTGGAACAGCTTGGTTAGGGGCACAGCTAGTTCTGGAGCACAAGTCTTCAGTACTATTGCCAATATGTTGTCAGGGCCCATAGTCTTTGCAGTATCCAGTGTCTTCAGCTGTTTCCTGATATCATATGGACTGAATCGAACTGGCTGAAGACTGGCATCTGTGATGCTCGGGACGTCAGAAGGAGGCCTAATCCTACATTAATTACAACAGTGACTACACTTCAAAGAGTATTTCATTGGCTGTAAAGCACTTTGAGATAAAAACAAGAAATGCTGGAACCATTCAGCAGGTCTGGCAGCATCTGTGGAAAGAGAAGCAGAGTTAACGTTTCAGGTCAGTGACCCTTCATCGGAAGCACTTTGAGATGTCTGGTTGTTGTGAATGGTGCTGTTTAAATACAAGTTTCTCTTCATTGTGTATCAATATTCTTCTCATAAAGGTGAGTGATTTTGATACAGGGATATGCAATGCTTTTCCATTCAGGCATCCAGTTCACTATTAAGCCGTCCCAGATCATTCATAGTATGGTTGCATGCAAAGTAATACCGGGCCTTAACCCTAACCCTAGCCTCAATAGCAACACTCCTTTGGCATTTCTCATTTTCCATATCGACCATTTTGTGACCACTCTCAATAAGGTCTCACCAAATCAGAAGCAATTTTGTTATCATGTCCACAAAAATAGAATTTTTCTGGCCCTGTGGAGACATTGTTAGAGGTTGGGGTGGCGGGGGTGGGGGGGGGGGTTTGCGGGATGGGGGGGCTGGGAAAGTAGGGGGAAGCCACGTCAGGATGTGTCCCAGATGCATTCCCACCTCTGGAGGACTTTCCCAAGGACAGTCTGGGAACTGGGTCGGCTGCCCACTCCATGGAGGTGGGGAGCCAATTAGGGAAATTGAGGTTCCACTTAGGGGCCCTTTTGCGACGAAACTGGTATTTTCCCACCTTTGGAACGACCCCGACCCCACCTAGTGCGGAGGCCTCCAGCTCAATCGAAGCGGCCTTCTCGCAGCAGGCGGAGTGTTCATCAGAGCTGGAGGCTCTATGCCCCAATGACAGAGCTGCAGGGATCAAAGGCTGCAAATTCGTCCATCACTACTCCTGCGGAGAGGTGTTCCCTCCACTTCGATGGGCCTCTTTATTTGATTACTTCTCTGCAGGGAAATGAGGGTGCCTCCATGTTGAAGTGCTCTAGTGCACACTTGCCTGACTTGGCAACATGCACATCTCCTGGTAGGGCTGCCAGTCTGACAATGCTGTGGATCCTCTGATTGGGCCTCCAGCCTCGGGAACCCACCCACAGTCCTTATTAGACTGGTGAGTGTGGAGGTGGCCAATTTGGAGGCTGCATCCCGAAAGGTTGTGCGGGCAGGTGTGTTGATGACATGGGTGAGCTTGGGACCCCCGTATGGGCCTGACATCTCTATATCCACAGGAATGGAATTGAGACTGCCCAGTTTCATTTTACATAGGGCCCTTGCAACCAGCAGGCACAGAAGAGCGTCATCCATTAGTCTGGGCTGGATTTCAATTCATATCCCAAAGGTGAGACACCAGTAGGCAACAAAATAAAACAAATTTTACAAGAAAATTCTGGTTTAGTCACAATGATAAAAAAGCTATGCATGATGAATTAGGTTGCCCTCTCAATTCTGTCTTTTGTATTATAAACATTACTCCAGGTTGTTTTGATTCACTGCCTCGTGTCTCCTTCAGTTTTTCGTTGGGTCTCAGTGATACTTCTCCATTGAGGCAACCACTTAACAGTCTCCCAGTTTATATTTGCATTGCCCTGATTGATGAAGTGCTAACTTGAAATGGATTTCCTTTACATGACTGTAGATGTGTTTTATGTTGCTGGTCCTAGATTAACTGATGACACTTCCTTTGAATACAAGGGAACAGCTGCAAATGCTGAAAACCTGAAATAAAAGCTGGAAATACACTATAGATCTGTGAGCATCTGAAAAAAAGAAAAGACAGGTTACTGTTTTGGGTGAAGATCCTTCATCAGAGAGTTTTGGTGAAAAGTCTCCACCCAAAAAGTTAGTCTACCCTTTTTTCAGACACTAATAGAGCCACTGTGTAATACCAACATTTTCTGCTTTCATTTTGCCATTTTGTATGGTTTCTTGTTCCTTTCTGTGGGGCTTCTTGGCACAAATACCACTGGCAGTCACATTATTAATCTTAGGAAAGCTACATGAGTACTTGGTATGACCTTCTTGTGTGTTTTCTTTGACCTTGTACCTCTCCAATTCCCACCCACCACCCTACATTTTTGGGCCCCTGATATTCCTTTGAATTGTTTTTTTAAGGGTGGTTATGAGACTTTGCTTTATTTCCAGAGCTATTTGTTATCACGCTTATTGGAATGTTGTCCTTTTTCCATAGGATGTTCAACTTTTTTGTTTTTATGGCTACATAGCACATATCATGGTGTCTCCAGAGCCACCAATCAAGGTCATATCAAGGATGATGACGTACAGATGATCCCATTTTGACACTGCACTCAGGCCTTGGGCATTGTTGTCTGAAAGAGCCTGATCGAGGATTTTGAACTCCTGGGTCCTTTTTGGGTCACTGTTGCAGCAAGTGTTGATCCAAGGATGATCTTTCTTCTTGGAGTGCTGTAGCTTCCTTGGCTGAAGCCTGACCTTGCTACACAACAGGGACAGGTCAGTGTCACAGTCAGCGCTGTGATAGCTGCAAGTGACATTGAGGGTGGTATGTCTGGTGATAAAAAGGTCTAGCTGGTGCTAGTAGCATGGTCTCAGATGTCACCAGAACACCTTGTGCCACGGCTTGACCTAGATGTAGCTGATCATCAGAGTCCATGGTGAGAGCATAGCTCCAGCAACCTCTGTCCATTTTCGTTCATCTTGCCAATCCCCAGGTGCCCTATGCACATTGGCCAAGCTGTGTATGTCGGTACCCACCCTTGCATTGAAGTCCTCTAGAGGGTGCAGACCCTCAGTGCTGGGAATTCTGCTGATGGTAGTGTCAAGTGTCTCATCGACCTGATTTTTATCATCTGGGTTGGAGGTGAGTGTCGGGGCATAGATGCTGGGCCTGCACTTGTTGACAAGGGAAGAGTAAGAAGTCTCTCTCAGCCGACTGTGTGGTGCTCAGTCATCATAAGTTGTGTGTTTTTTTACTGCGAAACCCATTCCATGCTCGTATGTTGCCCTTGGGCTTTCCCCTACAAGAAGAATGTGTAGTATTTCTCTTTAAGGGAACCACTTTGAGTGAGCCTAGTTTCTTGCAGTTTCAGCAATGTCCACATTGAACCTTGTAAGTTCTTTGTCGATCACAGCTGTCATGCATGCGTCTTCAACCTGCAGAAGGTCGTCGGTAAGGCCAGGACGCATTGTCCTTATGTTCCAGCTTGCGATGCGAAGGACTGGTATCTTCGTTGTGAAGTTTGTCTTGCCTGATGCATAGATTATCGACCTGCCTGTCGAGAGATGACTCGAAGCTCCAAGTTTTGTTTTTTATTCATTCATGGGATGTGGGCGACGCTGGCCAGGCCAGCAGTTATTGCCCATCCCTAATTGCCCTTGAGAAGGTGGTGGTGAGCTGCCTTCTTGAACCGCTGCAGTCCATGTGGGGTAGGTACACCCACAGTGCTGTTAGGAAGGGAGTTCCAGGATTTTGACCCAGCGACAGTGAAGGAACGGCGATATAGTTCCAAGTCAGGATGGTGTGTGACTTGGAGGGGAAATTGCAGGTGGTGGTGTTTCCATGTATTTGCTGCCTTTGTCCTTCTAGTTGGGAGAGGTCGCGGGTTTGGAAGGTGCTGTCTAAGGAGCCTTGGTGCATTGCTGCAGTGCATCTTGTAGATGGTACACAGTGCTGCCACTGTGCGTCGGTGGTGGAGGGAGTGAATGTTTGTAGATGGGGTGCCAATCATGCGGGCTGCTTTGTCCTGGATGGTGTCGAGCTTCTTGAGTGTTGTTGGAGCTGCAACCATCCAGGTAAGTGGAGAGTATTCCATCACACTCCTGACTTGTGCCTTGTAGATGGTGGACAGGCTTTGGGGAGTCAGGAGGTGAGTTACTCGCCTCAGGATTCCTAGCCTTTGACCTGCTCTTGTAGCCACGGTATTTATATGGCTACTCCAGTTCAGTTTCTGGTCAATGTTAGCCCCTAGGATGTTGATAGTGGGGGATTCAGCGATGGTAATGCTGTTGAATGTCAAGGGGAGATGGTTAGATTCTCTCTTGTTGGAGATGGTCATTGCCTGGCACTTGTGTGGCATGAATGTTACTTGCCTCTTCTCAGCCCAAGCCTGGATATTGTCCAGGTCTTGCTGCATTTCTGCACGGCCTGCTTCAGTATCTGAGGAGTCACGAATGGTGCTGAACATTGTGCAATCATCAGCGAACATCCCCACTTCTGACCTTATGATTAAAGAAAGGTCATTGATGAAGCAGTTGAAGATGGTTGGGCCTAGGACACTACCCTGAGGAACTCCTGCAGTGATGTCCTGGAGGTCAGATGATTGACCTCCAACAACCACAACCATCTTCCTTTGCGCTAGGTATGACTCCAGCCAGCGGAGGATTTTCCCCCTGATTCCCATTGACCTCAGTTTTGTTCGGGCTCCTTGATGTCATACTCGGTCAAATTTTGCCTTGATGTCAAGGGCAGTCACTCTCACCTCACCTCTTGAGTTCAGCTCTTTTGTCCATGTTTGAACCAAGGCAGTAATGAGGTCAGGAGCTGAGTTGCCCTGGTGGAACCCTAACTGAGCGTCACTGAGCAGGTTATTGTTAACCATTGAAGCAAGGAAGTTGTGACAGCACCTAACCGACTGGGGGCTGCCCAGCGTGGGGCAGGTGGTAGATATCCAATGAGATGTGATGATCTCTCCCACCATCAGAAGTAACTCCAATTCCTCTTACTCTATGTCAATCGAGTGAGAGCTTATATCCGGTAACTGCTTCTTCCTGTTTGTGCCAACGTTTAACCACAAAGCTGGAATGTCCTCTCCAGGGTGCAGGCCTGGGCAAAAAGTGTGGAGACCCTGAGTTGCCCAAGTATCATGACCTCCTCTTGGCATTGCTAGTATTGGCCAAACGAAAGGGAAAAAAAAAACAGTACTGTTTGGTACCAGCTCTGCTTCAGTAGTTGCTGGTAAATTGCCTGATAAGTCACCGGTAACCATCGATAGGATTCCACTCTGGACTTTCTGTTCGGGTTTGTTCCATAAGCCGCCTTCTTTCCCAAGACACCCACAAAGAAGTGAGGATATTTACCCGTAGCTGGGGGTCTGTTTCTTGGCACCAGAGTGGAACCACACACTGGTGGGCCTGCAAGCCATGCATCTGGGGGCTAGGCCTCCCAGAAACCCCAAATAATCCAGGTATAAAAACCCCAATCACCCCAGGGATAGAGACCCCAAGAACCCAGGGACATAATTCCCAATTAGCCAGGGACAAAAACCGCAACAATGTGAGAACAAAACCCCAATGCCCTAGGGATAAAGCCCCCAATAACCCAGGGGATAAACCTGCAATAGTCCAAGGATAAAACCCCCAATAACCCAAAGATAAAACCCCAATAACCAAGGGAAAAAACCTCAATAACCTAAGGATTAGTTTAGAGGTACAGCACTGAAACAGGCCCTTCAGCCCACCAAGTCTGTGCCGACCATCAACCACCCATTTTACACTAGTCTACACTAATCCCATATTCCTACCACATCCCCACCTGTCCCTATATTTCCCTACCACCTACCTATACTAGTGGCAATTTATAATGGCCAATTTACCTACCAACCTGCAAGTCTTTTGGCTTGTGGGAGGAAACCGGAGCACCCGGAGAAAACCCACGCAGACACAGGGAGAACTTGCAAACTCCACACAGGCAGTACCTGGAATTGAACCCGGGTCACTGGAGCTGTGAGGCTGCGGTGCTAACCACTGCGCCACTGTGCCACCCAAATAACCCAGGGATTAATCCCCAATAACCCAAGGTGAAGAAGAGAGTCACTAAGGTGGTACCAAGGGTGAGAGGCTTTAGTTCTGAGGAGAGGAGAGAACAATATTGCAGCCCCAGTTTATGGAAGTACTCCTGACATTCTTTAATCTTCCAAATTTGCAGATATCTCCTTTTTAAACATTCAATTCATTATAGCTTCTTGCCTTTTTCTTCATTACTGACATCATTGAAGCATGTGACAGCTGCATTGGAGTCTGAGACCATAGTCCACCACAGCAACAACCCAAGACAAATAAGTGCCTCCTCTTCACCTAAACCACAGGCTACACCCCTGGAGGCCCCTGGAGCAGGTAGGCTTTCAGACACTTATTTAGGCCATCTTGAAGGAGACATACTCTTGGGGCTTTCAGAGTCTAGTGGGAACTAGAAGTCACATTGCTCATCAATCACCCTCCTGAACATATACCCAGTACTAGTGGCATGACAGGGGTTGCCCGACATGAGGTTGCTATTTCTCAGGATAGCAGCACATGATAGGCCTCTGGCCTATTCCTAGTCATAGAGTCATAGACTCTTCCTCAGAGGCTTGCTGAAAGAGCACGTGGGAGGTAGGATTGGACTGTTTAGGTAGTTACACAAGAAATTGAACTGACAGCAAGTCCTTTCCAGACTTAGCTGTCATGAGATACAGGACCAAGATAGGTGTTAAAAAAGTACATCGATGCACCTGGCAGAATCACTGTGATATGAAGTATGTTGGAGCAATTATTGTTAAATATTGTTAATATGAGGTTGGTCGAGACAAGTTTTATCTGCTTGTAAGTTACACTGAAGGAAGTGATGTCCAATGATGGCAGAAATGACTGAATTTTGATGCCTTAAGCTATCCATGTAATTTGCATATGTCACTGGTGAAGGGCAGACATAAGAAATGGATCTTCTCAAATAGACCAGTGTCAAGAAAACATGCTATGCCAAATGAGAATTTTTAATTCATCCGTTGGAAACATACGTTAAACTTAAAAAACAAGGAAAGTTGGAATATTACAGACAACCTTTACAAAGACTTTGCCATAGCTAAATGGCTGCCACCATTTTCATATGAAAATCTTTACACATTCCAAGGCATAAAAAGTGGAAACACATGTCTGATTAGCTTGTACCCAAAACAATGGCTTGTCCTATTGATTGAGCTGCCTGACATTGCTTTCATTAGCAAGACATTCAAAGCCATCCTGTGACATTACCAGTGAAAGGGTGAACCCCTCCATGGAAAACATTGGCACCATGAGGATTGAGAGATGGAAATTCCTAAACTTGAATCTCATTAGAAGGTACCAGAGAATACACTGAGACTGTCATGTGACAATCTGTCCATCTCTGTGAAAGCTGGGAGTTTTCCTTGGACAATTAGACAAGTTAGTGACTCATTCTGACTTGCAGATTGCAAGCTGAGTGTGGAGATTCGAATTTGGTGAGTGGGGATTTTAAGTGTTGTTATCTTTATAAAAGTTTGGTCTGCATTGGCTTTTAACTGGGATTTACCCTCTAGATTAAAGTAGGGATAAGAAAGTAAAGTAGGGATAAGAAAGTAAAGTAGGGTTAAGAAAGTAAAGTAGGGTTGAGAAAGTAAAGTAAGTTTCTTACAGTCTTAGGCAGGCATTAACAGGCTCTACTGCAGAGTAGCTGATTAGTTAAGCAGCTGACCAGTCTAATCTGGTTGCTGCAATTTTAGCTTCAAAAGGTATAAATACAGAGGTCTCGGTGTAGCCTGCAAACAGTGTGCAGATTGCAAGCTGAGTGTGGAGATTCGAGTTTGGTGAATAGTGAGTTCGGTGAAGGGGGAAGGAGGTGCTCCATTTTATACTTTTTTTCCTACTTTTTTGACCCTCCAGTATTTGGTTCTTGCTTCAGTGCGTGGAAAGAGCTGTTTGGTGAGTGCCTGGTAAGCTATTCTACTTATAATAAACAGTCTGTAAAGTTAAGGTATGGCAGGGCAGCTCTGCCAAGTGGAATGTACAGCCTGTAGCATGTGGTAGGTCATTGTCGCACTGTGTCCTAGACAAATACATCTGCAGAAGCTTGAGCTCTGGGTTTCGGAACTCAAGTGGTGGCTGGCGTCACTGTTGTGCATCCGCGAGGCAGAGGACTACATGGAGAGCACGTTTAGGGAGGTGGTCACACTGCAGGTTAGGAACATGCAGGCAGATAGGGAATAGGTGGCCATCAGGCAGTCTAAGAAAACCAGGCAGGTAGTGCAGGAGTCCCCTGATATGATCTCACTCGCTAATCAGTTTTCCATTTTGGATACTGGTGAGGGTGATGGTTCCTCAGAGGAGTGCAGTCAGAGCCACGTTTGTGGCACCACAGGTGGCTCAGCTGCACAGGATGGAAGGAAGAAGAGTGGAAGAGCAGTAGTGATAAGGGATTTGTTATTTAGGGGAATAGATAGGTTTTTCTGTGGCAGTAAACGTGACTCCAGGATGGTGTGTTGCCTCCCTGGAGCCAGGATGAAAGATGTCATGGAGCGGCTGCAGGACATTCTTCTGGGGGATGGTGAACAACCAGAGGTCATGGTCCACACTGGTACTAATGACATAGGTAAGAAGGGGGATGAGGTCCTGAAAGCAGATTTTAGGGAACTAGGAAAGAGATTAGAAATATAGAAACATAGAAAATAGGAGCAGGAGTAGGCCATTTGGCCCTTCGAGCCTGCTCCGCCATTCATTATGATCATGGCTGATCATCCAACTCAGTAACCTGTTCCCACTTTCGTCCCTTATCCTTTGATCCCTTTAAACCCAAGAGCTATATCTAACTCCTTCTTGAAAACATACAATGTTTTGGCTTCAACTGCTTTCTGTGGTAGCGAATTCCACAGGTTCACCATTCTCTGGGTGAAAAGATTTCTCCTCATCTCAGTCCGGAAAGGTCTACCCCGTATTCTGAGACTATGACCCCTGGTTCTGGACTCCCCCTCCATCGGGAACATCCTTCCTGCATCTACCCTGTCAAGTCCTGTTGAATTTTATAGGTTTCCATGAGATCCCCCTTCACTTTTCTGAAATCCAGCGAATATAATCATAACCGACTCAATCTCTCCTCATACGTCAGTCCCGCCATCCCAGGAATCAGTCTGGTAACCCTTCGCTGCACTCCCTCTATAGCAAGAGCATCCTTCCTCAGAAAAGGAGACCAAAACTGCACACAGTATTCCAGGTGTGGCCTCACCAAGGCCCTGTATAATTGCAGCAAGACATCCCTGCTCCTGTACTCGAATCCTCTCGCTATGAAGGCCAACATGCCATTTGCCTTTTTTACTGCCTGTTGCACCTGCATGCTTAAAAAGCAGGACCTCAAAAACAGTATTCTCAGGATTACTCCCAGTCCCACGTGCAAGTGAGCAAAGGAATAGGATAATTGAGCGATTGAACACGTGGCTGGCGAACTGGTGTAGGAGAGAGGACATCAGATTTCTGATACATTGTGACCGGTTCTGTGCAGGTGAGACCTGTACAAGATGGATGGGTTGCACCTGAGCAGGACTGGGGTGAATATCCTTGCAGTGAGATTTTGCTAGTGCTGTTGGGGAGGGTTTAAACTAAATTGTCAGGGGGGTGAGAACCTGAGAGGGAGCTCAGGTTGGAGGGAAACAATGATGAAAGGTCACAGACCTGAAATGTTAACTTTGCTTCTCTCTCCACAGATGCTGCCAGACCTGCTGAGTATTTCCAACACTTGATGTTTTTGTTTCAGATTCCCGACATCTGCAGTATTTTGCTTTGATATTATTATGTTGGAGTGAAACAAAACTGGTTACTTGTCAGGGGTGTGGGAACCAGGAGCAATTATCAGAGAGGAATACCAAGGTGCACAGAATACTGGGGGAGATAGACAGCACGAGAGTAGGGAATAGCAAGGTGGTGTCAGAGTAACGGAGAAAATAATAACCCTGAATTAGGGTTAATGTGCATATATGTGAATGCACGGAGTGCAGCTAATAAGACTGGTGAGCTACAGGTGCAGATTGCCATGTGGAAATATGATGTGGCTATTACAGAAACCTGGCTCAAAGAAGGGCAGGACTGGGTGTTAAATATTCTTGGATACAAGGTGTTCAGGAAAGATAGGAAAGGGAAAAAAGAGGGAGGGGTGGCAGTATTGATTATGGAAAGCATTGCAGTGCTGGAGATAAAGGATGTCCCAGAGGGGTCGAGGACAGAATCAATTTGGCTAGAGCTAAGGAACATAAAAGGTGTGGTTACGTTGCTCGGTGTTGTCTATAGGCCACCAGCTAGTGGGAAGGACGTGGAGCAACAAATTTGCAACAAATTGGCGGGTAGGATTAAGGAAAGTCCCAAGGCTTTAGTTTAGTTTAGTTTAGAGATACAGCACTGAAACAGCCCCTTCGGCCCACCGAGTCTGTGCCGACCATCAACCACCCATTTATACTAATCCTATACTAATTCCATATTCCTACCACATCCCCACCTGTCCCTATATTTCCCTACCACCTACCTATACTAGGGGCAATTGCTAATGGCCAATTTACCTATCAACCTGCAAGTCTTTGGCATGTGGGAGGAAACCGGAGCACCCGGAGGAAACCCACGCAGACACAGGGAGAACTTGCAAACTCCACACAGGCAGTACCCAGAATTAAACCCGGGTTGCTGGAGCTGTGAGGCTGCGGTGCTAACCACTGCGCCACTGTGCCATTCTACACTTATGTGAGGAACAAGAGGATGGCCAGAGTGAGGGTCGGGCCGATCAGAGATAGTGGAGGGAACTTGTGCCTGGAGTCGGAGGAGGTCCTAAATGAATACTTTGCTTCAGTATTTACTAGTGAGAGGGACCTGGTCGTTTGTGAGGACAGCGTGGAACAGGCTGATATGCTCGAACAGGTTGAGGTTAAGTGGGAGGATGTGCTGGAAATTTTGAATGATATGAGGACAGATAAGTCCCCGGGGCCAGACGGGATATACCCAAGGATATTACGGGAAGCGAGGGAAAGAGATCGCTGCGCCTTTGCCGATGATCTTTGCGTCTTCACTGTCCACTGGAGTAGTACCGGATGATTGGAGGGTGGCAAATGTTGTTCCCTTGTTCAAGAAAGGGAATAGGGATAACCCTGGGAATTATAGACCAGTCAGTCTTACGTCGGTAGTGGGCAAATTATTGGAGAGGATTCTGAGAGACAGGATTTATGATTATTTGGAAAAGCATGGTTTGATTAGAGACAGTCAGCATGGCTTTGTAAGGGGCAGGTCATGCCTCACAAGCCTTATTGAAGTCTTTGAAGATGTGACAAAACACGTTGATGAAGGAAGAGCAGTGGATGTGGTGTATATGGATTTTAGCAAGGCGTTTGATAAGGTTCCCCATGGTAGGCTCATTCAGAAAGTAAGGAGGCATGGGATTCAGGGAAAGTTGGCTGTCTGGATACAAAATTGGCTGGCCCATAGAAGTCAGAGGGTGGTAGTAGATGGGAAGTATTCAGCATGGAGCTCGGTGACCAGTGGTGTTCCACAAGGATCTGTTCTGGGACCTCTGCTCTTTGTGATTTTTATAAATGACTTGGATGAGGAAGTGGAAGGCTGGGTTAGCAAGTTTGCCAATGACACAAAGGTTGCTGGAGTTGTGGATAGTGTGGAAGGCTGTTGTAGGTTGCAACGGGACATTGACAGGATGCAGAGCTGGGCTGAGAAATGGCAGATGGAGTTCAACCTGGAAAAGTGTGAAGTGATTCATTTTGGAAGGTCGAATTTGAATGCGGAATACAGGCTTAAAGACAGGATTCTTGGTAGTGTGGAGGAACAGAGGGATCTTGGGGTCCATGTCCATAGATCGCTCAAAGTTGCCACCCAAGTTGATAGGGTTGTTAAGAAGGCGTATGGTGTGTTGGCTTTCATTAACAGGGGGATTGAGTTTAAGAGCCTCGAGGTTATGCTGCAGCTCTATAAGGCCCTGGTTCGACCACACTTGGAATATTGTGTTCAGTTCTGGTCGCCTCATTATAGGAAGGATGTGGAAGCTTTAGAGAGGGTGCAGAGGAGATTTACCAGGATGCTGCCTGGACTGGAGGGCATGTCCTACGAAGAAAGATTGAGGGAGCTAGGGCTTTTCTCATTGGAGCGAAGAAGGATGAGAGGTGACTTGATAGAGGGGTACAAGATGATGAGAGGCATAGATAGAGTGGATAGTCAGAGACTTTTTCCCAGGGTGGAAAGTGCTATCACCAGGGGGCATAATTTTAAGGTGATTGGAGGAAGGTTTCGGGGAGATGTCAGAGGTAGGTTCTTTACACAGAGAGTGGTGGGTGCATGGAATGCGCTGCCAGCACTGGTAGTAGAAGCAGATACAGTAGGGGCATTTAAGTGACTCTTGGATAGGTACATGGATGATAGTAGAATGAAGGGTCGGTAGTTAGTTTGATCTTAGAGTAGGTTAAAGGTTCGGCACAACATTGTGGGCCGAAGGGCCTGTACTGTGCTGTACTGTTCTATGTTCTATAGACTGGGATAATAATAATGTAAAGGGCAGTGAGGGGCAAGAGTTCCTAGAGCGTGTTCAGGAAAATTTTCTACACCAGTATGTTGCTCGCCCAACGGAAAAGGAGGCACTGCTAGACCTGGTTGATGGGAATGAGGTGGGCCAAATGGATCAAGTATCAGTAGGAGAGCATTTAGGGGATAGCGATCATTGTATCATAAGGTTTAGGCTGACTATGGAAAAGGACAAAGAGCGATCCAGGGTAAGAAAAATTAACTGGGGGCAAGGCCAACTTCAATGGGGTAAGAATGGAGCTGGAGTGAATAAATTGGAGTCAAAAGCTGGCAGGAAAACTGGTAGATGAACAATGGGCTACCTTCAAAGAAGAGTCAAGGTATGGTCCTTCAAAGGGAAAAAGTAGGGCAAATAAATCCAGAGCTCGCTGGATGACAAAAGAGGTAGAGATTAAGATAAAGAAGAAAAAGTGTGCTTATGACAGATGTCGAGTAGAAAATAACATTGAGAACTTGGCTGAATATAGACGGTCCAGAGGGGAAGTGAAAAAGCAAATAAGAGAAGCAAAGAGAGAGCATGAAAAGAGACTGGCAGCAAGCATTAAAGGAAATCCCAAAGTTTTCTATAGGCATAAAAATAGTAAAAGGGTGGTAAAAGGAGGAGTGGGGCTGATTATGGACCAGAAAGGGGATTTATGCATGGAGACAGAGGGCATAGCTGAGGTATTAAATGAATACTTTGCATCTGTCTTTACCAAGGAGGAAGATGTAACCCAGGCAATGTTGAATGAGAAGGTAAGTCAGACATTCGAGGGCTTAAAATTGATAAAGATATGCTGTCTGTACTTAAAGTGGTTAAGGCAACGGGACCAGTATCCAAGGATACTGAGGGTGGAATTTTTTTCAGTCATCCTTAGACTCGGGGGTGGTGCCAGAGGATTGGAGAATTGCAAATGTTACACCCTTGTTCAAAAATGGGTGTAAAGATAATTCCAGCAATTACAGGCCAGTCAGTTTAACTTCAGTGGTGTGAAAACTTTTAGAAAAAGTAATTTGGGACAAAATCAATAGGTATATGGACAATTGTGAGTTAATTAAGGAAAGCCAGCATAGATTTCTTAAGGGAAAAGCATGTTTAACTGACTTGCTGGAGTTTTTTGAGGAGGTAACAGAGAGGGTTGATGAGGGCAATGCTGTTGGTGTGATGTACATGGACTTTCAAAAGGCATTTGATACAGTGCCACACAACAGACTTGTGAGCAAACTTGTAGCTCATGGAATAAAAGAGACGGTAGCAACATGGATACAAAATTAGCTGAGTGACAGGAAACAAAGAGTAATGGTTAATGGATGTTTTCGGGCTTGAGGAAGGTTTGCAGTGGAGTTCCCCAGGGATCAGTGTTGGGACCCCTGCTTTTCCTGATATATATTAATGACCTAGACCTTGGTGTACAGGGCACAATTTCAAAGTTTGCAGATGATACGAAACTTGGAAGCATTGTGAACTGTGAGGAGGATAGTGTAGAACTTCAAAAGGGCATAGACAAGTTGGTGGAATGGGCAGACAGGTGGCAGATGAAGTTCAATGCAGAGAAATGTGAAGTGATTCATTTCAGTAGGACGAACATGGAGAGACAATATAGAATAAAGGGTACAATTCTAAAGGGAGTGCAGGAGCAAAGGGACCTGGGTGTATATGTGCATAAGTCATTAAAGGTGGCAGGACAAGTTGAGAGAGCAGTCAATAAAAACAGTGTCCTGGGCTTTATTAGTAGGGGCATAGAGTACAAGAGCAAGGAAGTTATGTTGAGCTTGTATAAGACACTATTTCAGCCTCAGCTGGAGTATTGCGTCCAGTTCTGGGTGCCGCACTTGAGGAAAGACATGAGGGTATTGGAGGGAGTACGGAAAAGATTCATGAGAATGGTTTCAGGGATGAGGAATTTCAGTTATGAAGATAGATTGGCGAAGTTACTGTTCCCACTCATGAAAGGATCGAGAATGAGAGGGCACAGATTTAAAGTATTTGGTAAGAGAAGCAAAAGTGACATGAGGGAAAACTTTTTTTCACACAAGAACACAAGGACAAAAGAAATAGGAGCAGGAGTGGACCATGTGGTCCATCGAGTCTGCTCTGCCATTCAATCCGATCATGGCTGATTTTGGGCTTCAATTCCACTTTCCTGCCTGTTCCCCATATCCCTTGATTCCCTGCGAGAACAAAAATCTATCTATCCCAGCCATAAATGTATTCAATGATGGAGCATCCACAACCCTCTGGGGTAGAGAATTCCAAAGATTCACAACCCTTTGACTGTAGTAATTTCTCCTCATCTCAGTCCTGAATGATTGACCCCTTATCCTGAGACTGTGTCCCCCTGTTCTAGATTCCCCGACCAGTGGGAACAATCTCTCAGCTTCTACCCAATCTCGCCCTTTCAGAATCTTGTATGTCTCAATTAGATCGCCTCACATTCTTCTAAACTCCAGAGAATATAGGCCCAATTTACTCAGTCTTTCATCATCGGCCAACCCCCTCATCCCAGGGACCAAGTTAGTAAATCTTCGCTGCACTGTCTCCAGTGCCAGTATATTCTTTCTTAAATGTGGAGTCCAAAACTGCACACAGTATTCCAGGTGCGGTCTCACCAAAGCCCTGTACAATTTTAGTTAGAATTTTTTATTTCTGTACTCTAATGCCCTTTCAATAAAGTCTAACATGCCATTTACCCTCCTATTAGCCTGTTGCACCTGCATGTTAGCTCTGTGCATTCCCTGTACAAGCACCCCCAAGTCTCTCTGAACATCAACACTTAGCAGTTTCACAGCTTTTAAAAAATGTTCTGCTTTTCTATTTTTACAACCAAAGTGAACAATTTCACACTTCCCTACATTATACTTCATTTGCCATCTTGTTGTCCACTCACTTAACCTGTCTATATCTCTTTGCAGCCTCTCTACAGCCTCCCCGCAGCTTACCTTTCCATCGAGTTTTGTATCATCAGCTAACTTAGATACATTACTCTCTGTCTCTTCATCTAAGTCATTAATATACATTGTAAATAGCTGAGGCCCCAGCACTGAGTGGTTAAAGTCTGGAATGCGCTGCCTGAGAACGTGGTGGAGGCAGGTTCAACTGAAGCATTCAGAAGGGAATTAGACAGTTATATTTATTTTTTTTGTTATTTAGAGATACAGCACTGAAACAGGCCCTTTGGCCCACCAAGTCTGTGCCAACCATCAACCACCCATTTAATACTAATGCTACATTAATCCCATATTCCCTATCACATCCCCACAATTCTCCTACCTACTCTAGGGGCAATTTACAATGGCCAATTTACCTAATATGAAAAGGAAGAATGTGTCGGGTTATGGGGAGAAGGCAGGGGAATGGAACTGAGGGAATTGCTCTTTCACAGAGCTAGTGTGGACACAATGGGCTGAATGGCCTCCTATAACGATTCTGTGATTCAGTGCAGACGCCTGGTGGGGCGTGCACAGTTGAGCTGCTGGCTGCTAGAGACAAGACAAAGACACCAAGAAGGAAGCCCTCTACTCAATTGTCTCCGAGAACAACCACCAACGCAGAACTTCAGGACCACGATTTCAACTGGAAGACCACTGAAGTCACAAGTCACCACAGACTGTGTATTATTTTTATTTATCCTGGACTCTAATCCAACACAAATCTATCCTCAGCACTCTGTAATCTATATGGCCAGAATTTTACACCACCTCAGCGAGCCGGATGGTGGCGGGGGAGGGGCATAAAATGGAGCGGGAATCTCCATGAGGCCTTCCCGACCCGCTCCCACCTCCGCCCCACTTTACGTGGTGGTGGGGGGCACAAAACAGGCCGCCCGCCCCAGGCCAATCAAGGCCCTTAAGTTGCCAATTAACGGCCATTTAAGGGCCTTGCCCACCTCCACGGGGATTTTACCCGTGGTAAGCGGGCGTCCTGGAGCCAGGAAAGGCCGCCCAGTGAGAGCTGTAGGCCTCTCGCACCATGGTTGGGGGGTGCTGACAATCAGGCACAGGGTTAGGGTGCCCGATTGAGGGCTGCCCCAGCTCCCCCAACCACCCCCAGGACCCAAGACGCCCCCCACCTTTCCCCCAAATGAACACCTTTGCCTCGCCGGGGCCCAACTGATCACTCCCCGGCGAGGCAACCCAAACTTACCTGCACTCCTGGCTCCATGACCTCAGCCTGGCTGCAGTCCCAGCATGACCACCGCTCCCTGTGGCGCTGCTGGGACGAACAGCTGCCGGCCCGATGATTGGCCGGCAGCTCAATGAGACAGGACTTCCTCCCTCAAGCGGGTGGAAGTCCCGCCTCAGAACAATTAAAGCCCGGGAACGCGTAAAAATGCGGGACAGATCGCCAGGCTAGGCGGATGCAAGTTCGCCACCAACTTTTACGTCAGTAGCCAGCTCCTGTCCACCTGATGTAAATTCCAGCCCTATGTGTGTGTGTCCTGTGTGTGTGTGTGCGCGCGCGCGCGCGCATGTGTGAAGTGTAGCGTAATTTTATTATTTTTATTTAGATCGGATTTAAATTAAGTATAATAAACTTACCTCTTTCTTGTTTAAACTCATGAAAACCTATCCGATTGGTTCTTTTACGATCACAACAAAGGTAAAGGTAAAACATTCACTGAAGTGGTAAGCACATCCACTGTTTAAAAAAGGAATAAACCTGTTGCAGTCAAATAAGAGGAAAGACAAAAGGGGAGCCTTGTGACCCTTGTCACCTGAACATAACACCAAAAATTTCATCAGCATAAAATAGAGCATAACTCCAGTGTAAACGGGTCCTATCCAGTTTTATGAAGATAGAGATGTGCCGACATTATGGCCTTGATATTAATCTGCCCGCGACAGGTAAGAGAGAATCAGGTGGGGTGGGTGGTTAAAGATTTAAAAATTGGTGGAATGTGCTTCCAACCCACCGTGTCCATGCCTGCTGCCATTTTTATGGTGCCAGGAAGCGAGGCTTGCATGTATCTTGGAGAGATGGGACACTTCAATATCATATTTAAATGTGGCTCCTACAGTACAGATGAGAGCCTGGTTTAAATTTAACAGCTACTAGCCAAGTTTCTCAGGCCTCGGGAAACTCGATAGTGAAGTCGAAGCTATCTACCACTCTTCGATCTCTCCCTCCCTCCAGTTTGTCAGGCTCTGATCCTCCACCTACCAACTCCCCATCTCTCCCTCTCAGTTGCCAGGTTCCAAGATGACACCCGTGCCAATGCAAATTTGGTATCAAGTCAATCTGCTGCAGCTGCAAAGAATGCATGATCAGGGCACTGTTGATAACTCACTAACTAGCCTGATTCACTAAAGGGACCTGGGAGCATAGCATAGGTCTGTCACTGGGATTCTTCCCACTTTGCTCCAGATAACACTGCAAGCCAATAGTTGGTTGGTCCTAGTTGGACAAGCAGCAGAACGTTTGCTCTGTACTTTGTAAGTGGTGTGATTTACTCTGCAACAATACCCCTGCACACATTTGGGGGGGTCCCTAAGCCTCATCTTTATCAACCTACAATTAAGCTTTATGTATTTAGGCAAGTGAGTTGTGTACCTACGGGGTGCGAGTGCACACTTTGTATTGGGTGAACAGAACTCCCAGATCTAAAGATGTAGACTCCTCATTAGTTTGTTTGGGAGAATTTTCATGCATTTCAGACACCCACTGACCAAATTAAAACATTTTCTTTTGGGCTTAATATACCGATATCAAGCTGCTTCTGATCTCTGAAGTCAAGTATTTCTTTTCCTACCCTTCTGGGAGCTGGAATAAATTATTATGAACTAACTCTGATCTCCTGGGATTTGCACTCACCTGTGTCCTAATCTGCTTAGATTGCATCACAAGGACCTAGCCTGTTGCAAGTGCACTTTGTTCCTTTCTCCCCTCACCCTTCCACCACAGAAGGGTTATAGTGACTCAAGACTTGAAGTTTGACACAGGTTTAATTCATTAAAATCACACAGCTCCACAGCTGTCTTTTATATCCAGTCTCAGGAGGTGACCATTTTTGCTCTGAACTAGGGCTTGTAACAAATAACCATTGTTATTCTGTTGACACAGTATTTTAATTTAAATCAGTCAAAAATTTGTAACAAATGCAAATTTACAGCTGTGGAGTAAACAGGGTTAAAAACATTATGAAAAGATTTCTGGGGACTATTTGAATGAAAGAAGATGAATTGTGAAAGTTCTTCCACTCTCTCCTGTACATCGATACTTTACTGTAATTTTCAAAAGCTGGAGTTGCCCACAACGTTCATTTATTTCACGATTACTCAAATAATGTAAAGTAATTTCCAAATAAAGCACCACAGTCACCCATCACCATCTTAAATCTATCATATTTTTAAAATACATGACAAGCACTTGTAATGAGAAGATTTTTATGTTGTCTGATGCAACATAAATGAGATGAGAGGAGTCCAGGTTGTTGAAGATCTCAAACAGGTTTATTAAACAGCTAGATTATTATACAATACAGAGCTAACTATTTACAAAACTTGCTTCTAGGTGTTAGAGATGTTACCAGGTGAACAGTATAAGTGAGGAGAGTGTGTTCCCCTGATGGTTTCATATACACGGGACATGTTACCAGGTGAACAGTATAAGTGAGGAGAGTGTGCGTGATACAGGTTTCAAGTCACATGACTGCACCTTGGTACTTGGCTCATTAGCATACTAAGATCTTAAAGGGACATTACTCTTAAAGGAAATCACACAACAGTACTGACATTGGCACATTGAGTTCATTAAGGCACAAGGTGTTTAAAATGATTAAAGGAATTGATGGGGGTAAATGGAGATAAACTATTTTCTCTGGTGAGGGAGTACAGAACAAAGGGGCATAACTTTAATATTAGAACTAGGCTGTTCAGGGGTGATGTCAGGAAGTACTTCTTCACACAAAGGGACTGGAAATCTGGAACTCTCTCAGTAGATGGCTGTTGAGATCAGGTCAATTGAAAATTTCAATACGGAGATTGATAGAGTTTTGTTATGCAAGGGTATGAAGGGATATGGAAGCAACAAAAACAACAACATGCATTTATATGGCAGATTTGACGTAGTCAACGTCTCAAGGCGCTTCACAGGAGTGTTATCAAACAAAATTTCACACCAAGCCACATAAAGAGATATTAGGACAGAAAAGACACACCTTAAGGCACACCTTAAAGAAGGAATGAGAGACAGAGAGGCTTAGGGAGGGAATTCCAGAGCTTAGTGCCCACACAGCTGATGGCTTGGCTGCCAATGATGGAGTGATGAAAATCGGGAATGTGCAAGAGGCCAGAATTGGAGGAGTGCAGAGATCTTGGAGGGTTATAGGAGGAGGTTACAGAGATAGGGAAAGGAGAGGTCATGGAGAGATTTGAAAACAAAGATGAGAATTTTAAAATTGAGGCACTGCTGGACTGGGAGTAGGTCAGTGAGCACAGGGGTGATGTGTGAACAAGCAGCAGAGTTTTTGGAATAGTTCAATTTGATGGAGGTTGGAAGATGGGCAGCTGACCAGGAATTGGAAGAGCCAAGTCTACAGGTTACAAAGGAATGGATGAGGGTTTCGACAGCAGATTAGCTAAGGCAGTAGCGGAAATGGGCAATGTTAAGGAGACGAAAGTAGGCAGGTAAATGGTGTTAAGATGCAAATCAGCCATGATTTTAACTGAGTGGCGGGATAGGCCCAAGGGACTGAATGGCTTACTCCTGTTCCTATGTTCCAATCAATTGTGTTGTAGAATGTGAAACAAAGACATGAAAATGCTGGAAAGAAACCCACAGTAGATCAGTCAAAATCTGTGAAGATAATAGACAAGTTAATGTTTCAGATGTGGACCCCTTCTTCAAAAATGAGAAATAAGAGGTGGAGAGGCATGTTAAAACAATCAGAAAAAGGGGAGAGAGAAAATATACACGTATATATATACACATAAAACAGAGAAGAAATGTGAGTGGAGACATGATCTAATTGAATGGTGGAAGAGGCCTGAGGTACTGAATGGTCCACTCCTGTGGATTGATGCAAAAGATCTCCTCAGTTAAGTAATGGACAGATGCATATTAAAGAACCAAAGGGCATGTCAGTAACCAAGTAAGTGGGAAGCCTGGGTAGATATGAGAGAATGGGGGAGATGGAAAATATGGGAAACCTGGGGCTTAGGTATGTAAGAAAGAAAGACTTGCATTTATATAACACACATATGTATATATGTACAACATATTTATATCATATCTACAGCCAATGAAGTACTTTTGAAGTGTAGTCACTGTTGTAATGTAGGAAATGCAACAGCACAGCAAACTCCCACAAACAGCAATGTGATCCTGACCAATTACTCTGTTTTATTTGTGATGTTGATTGGATAAATATTGGCCGGGACACTGGGGATAGCTCCCCTGCTCTTCTTCGAAACAGTGCCATGGGATTTTTTTGCATCCACCCAAGTAGGCAGATGGGGCCTCGGTTTAACATCACATCTGAAAGATGGCATCTCTGAGTGCAATACTCCCTCAGATCTGGAGTGGAGAGTCAGCATAGATTTTTGTGCTCAAGCTCTGGAGTGGGACTTGAACATGGAACGATGTGACTCAGTGGCGAGTGTGCTACTTACTAAATCACGGCTGACATTAAAGAGGTTGATCAAAACAGTTTTGAAAATAAGAATATAACTAAAGTTTGAAGTTTGGGTGGTTGATGGTCGGCACAGACTCGGTGGGCCGAAGGGCCTGTTTCAGTGCTGTATCTCTAAAACTAAAAAAAACTAAAACTTGCTGAATTGAAATTTGAGACCGGAGTGTTGCATGGTGCCTAAGGAGAAAGATGAGCTATTACTCATGAAACTTGTGTTGACCTTCATTGGAACAGTATACAAAAACCAATGATACAGTGAGAATGGGAGAGGTAAATAAAGTGGTAAGCCATAGGTAGCTCAGGGGTGAAGCTTGTAGACAGAATGGAAGTGTTTAAGAAAGTGATCAACTAATCTCCATTTGGTTTCTCCACTCTAGAGGAAGTTGTACCTTGACCAACCAATGCAATTTACTAGACCAGCAGAAGTACATATAAATTGCTCTGTCACGTGGAAAGAGCATTTGGCATCCAATTGTGAGGCAGAAGGTCAAAGGACATCTGTTGCATTTCCTTTTCTCATACAAGGAGGCACTCAAGGATGGGCAGATAGAAGTGGGGATAAAAAAAGAGTGAACCAAGGTGCAGCAAAGTAAACAGCCCCTCTGGAAGGTAGAAAGGGGAGAAGAAGACATATTTGGATGTGGTATCATGTTGTAGGTAACAGAACTGATGGAAGATGATTTACAAATATGATGGCTGCCGGGTTGAAAGGTGAGGACCAGTGGGACTTTAATTGTAAGAGGGGAGAGCTGGTCTGGGAAGAAGAACATAGGACAGACAAGGCTAAGGGCTTTGTTGACCACAGCAGAGGAGAATGCTTCACTGGGGAAAAAGGAGGACATTTTAGAAACTGTGGTACTGATGGTAGAGTCATCAAGATTCAATGGAATTGCTGAAACTAGGAGAATGGGATGGAGTCTTCCCAGGAAGCTGGGTGGGATAAAACCCACTCCAGGTAGTTGTGAGGTTTGTGGTCTTGGATTGATGTCACTGGAAAACCTCTCACCAGCAGTAAAAAGAGTCCAGAAAAGGAAGGGAGGGCTTGAGATAAAACATGTGAAGGTGAACGATGGGTGGAAATAAGAATCATCGTTAAAAAAATCCTCAAGACCAAGAATCAGTAATCACATTGTCATCAATGCAGTAGAAGAAGAAGTTTAGGGGGAGCCCTAAATGAGACATTGAATACAAGAGTTGGGACGTCATGTTACAGTTGTACATCACGTTGGTTAGGCCACATTTGGAGTATTGTGTGCAGTTCTGGGCGCTGCACTACAGGAAAGATGTGATTAAGCTAGAGAGGGTGCAGAAAAGATTCACAAGGATGTTGCCTGGTTTGGAGGGCTTGAGTTATAAAGAGAGATTGGATAGGCTGGGTCTGTTTTCCCTGGAGCGAAGGAGGCTAAGAGGGGACATGATAGAGGTATATAAAATTATGAGAGGCACAGATAGAGTAGCTAGCCAGAGTCTGTTTCCCATGGTAGGAGTGACTAAAACTAGAGGGCATAGATTTAAGGTGAGAGGGAGAAGGTTTAAAGGGGATCAAAGGGGTAAATTTTTCACACAAAGAATATTGGATATCTGGAATGAGCTGCCAGAGGTGGTGGTGGAGGCAGGAACAGTAGCAACATTTAAGAGGCATCTGGACAGGTATTTGAATGAGCAAGGCATAGAGGGATATGGAATTAAATGCAGGCAGGTGGCATTAGTATAGATAAGCATTATGGTCGGCATGGACGCTGTGGGCCGAAGGGTCTGTTTCTATGCTGTACGACTCGATGACTCTAGGAATGAAACAAAGAGTGTTCAAGATATTGTACAAAAAGGCAAATGTAGTTGTGACACATGTGTTCCAATGAGACACCTTTTATTTGGGGGAAGTGAATGTATTTAAAAGCATTGTTTCAGTTAAGAACAGGTTCAGCAAACTGAGGAGCAATGTCCCCTCTTTTTTTTTTGTCATGCGTGGTCTATAAATTTTTGTGTGTGTGCAGCTTAGAGGGAACATTGTTGAGGAGATGGAGAACAAGCAAGGGTTGGAGGATTTGCAGGCTGTCCTGGGAAGGGATGGAGGTTTTTAGTTTTAGTTTTTAGTTTTAGAGATACAGCACTGAAACAGGCCCTTCGGCCCACCGAATCTGTGCCGACCATCAACCACCCATATATACTAATACTACACTAATCCCATATTCCTACCACATCCCCACCTGTCTCTATATTTCCCTACCACCTACCTATACTAGGGGCAATTTATAATGGCCAATTTACCTACCAACCTGCAAGTCTTTTGGCTTGTGGGAGGAAACCGGAGCACCCGAAGAAAACCACGCAGACACAGGGAGAACTTGCAAACTCCACACAGGTGTAAGGGGACTGTAATATCCATAGTGAAAAGAAAACAACTGGGGCCAGAGAATCTGAAATTATTAAAGTAGCAGAGGGCATCAGAGCATGAATTTAGATGGGTAGAGTCTGGACAAGGGGGAAAGGGGCATATCAAGATAGGAGTAAATTAGTTCAGTGAGACAGCAGTAAGCTGAAGCATTCAGTCTACCCAGATAATCTTTCTTGTCTACCTTGAGGAGGAGATAGAAGCAGACTGTACAGGGTTCGGGAACTATGAGGCTGGAGCCAGTTGAGGGAAGATCACCAGAAGAAATTAGATCAGTTACAATCTGTAAAATAATGGCTTCATTTTTGGTAGTAGGGCTAGAGAGTTGATTTTCAACCTCAGAAAAGTAAAGGTCCTTTGCCTGTACAGCAATGACTTGATGATGATATTAGGGTTAGATCTGAGGGAATGGAATTCAAAGGGAGATAGATTTGTATCCTTATAGAGAAACTGAGATCACTGACATCACTGCATTTGTTCTTGATGAAAGGATTGAGAGAAGGCAAGAGGCAAAATGAAGTAGTCCAGCTAGATATCAAAGATCAGAGAGAGGAGAAAGGGTGAAATACACAGAGAAGGCAGATTCTGGCCAAAAAGGGAAGATCATGGAGATGAAGGTGGCAGAAGAGGAGCTTCTCAGAATTCATGCAGATGGGGCATAGTGAATGAAACAAGAGAAGCTTGCTGAGGCCAAATCATTCAGAGTCAGAGAGGGAAGGTCAGAGGGATTGATAAAAGTAATAGGTGAAAGTAGAATTAGAGTCATAGAGTTATACAGCACAAAAACAGGCCCTTCGGCCCATTGTGTCCGTGCCAGTCATCAAGCACCGATCTATTCGAATCCCATTTTCCAGCACTTGGCCTGTAGCCTTGTATGCTATGGCGTTTCAAGTGCTCATCTAAATGCTTCTTAAATGTTATGAAGGTTCCTGCCTCTACCACCTCTTCAGGCAGTGTGTTCCAGATTCCAACCACCCTCTGGGTGAACAAGTTTTTCCCTCTGAACCTCCTGTCCCATACATTAAATCTATGTCCCCTGGTTATTGACACCTCCACTAAGGGAAAAAGTTTCTTCCTATCTACCCTACCTATGCCCCTCATAATTTTGTATACCTCAATCAGATCCCCGCTCAACCTTCTCTGCTCTAAGGACAATAACCCTAGCCTATCCAGTCTCTCTTCATAGCTGAAATGCTCCAGCCCAGGCAACATCCTGGTTAATCTCCTCTGCACCCTCTCCAGTGCATCACATCCTTCCTATAGTGTGGCGACCAGATTCTAGCATTTTCCCTACTAGTGATGTAAGGTTAACAGGTCCATAGTTCCCTGTTTTCTCTCTCCCTCGCTTCTTAAGTAGTTGGATGACATTTGCTACCTAACAATCTGCAGGAACTGTTTCAGAATCGATAGAATTTTGGAAGATGATCACCAATGCATCCACTATCTCCATAGCTACCTCTTTTAACACTCTTGGATATAGAATATCAGGTCCTGGGCACGTATCAACCTTCAGTTCCATTAATTTCTCCAATACAACCTTCTTATTCACACTAATTTCCTTCAATTCCTCATTCTCCCTAATCCCTTGTATTTCTAATTCTGGGAGATTTCTTGTATCTTCCTCTATGAAGACACACAGAAAGCAATCATTTAGCTTCTCTGCCATTTCTCTATTCCCCATTATAAATTCTCCTGACTCTGCCTGTAATGGACCCACATTTGTTTTCACCAAATGTTTTCTTTTTACGTGCCTATAGAAGCATTTACAGTCCAGTTTTATGTTTTTATGGTACTGGGGAAGAACACTGCCATCTGGCCCTCACTTCCTCCACTAGCATCTCCAGGCAGCCATCAGAAAAGTGAGGAGAAGCCTTTCAACTTATACTGCAAGCAGCAAGTCTTCCAGTCTTGTTCAATGTATAATGAATGTGGGGAATACAAATACAATCTAGCCTTAAGAGGTGCATCCCCAATTCAAATAGAGTAGGAAATTACACGGGTCATGAGGTCAGGCTGCCTGATTCTGTAGATGATCAAGAGGACTGCCCACCTTTCTAATGTGAATGATGAAGTTAATGGAAATGGAAATGAAAATCAGGAGAGTTGTAGAACAGGAATCAGTATCACCCATTTTATACTATTACCCAAGGTCAAAATTACCCCACTGTGTGCTGAGGTTATACTCTACATTTTAATCCTACTTTTTCTTACCCATGTCTCCCAACAGGACCCTGCTATCCACAACCTTATGACTGATTGCATTGACATCCTCATTTTGATCAAGAGACTCCCCAGTGTTTGTGTCATTTTCCTGGAGTTCCTGTAGCTGTTTCAATAAAGTTAACATGAATGAGCAAGAGAATCCCCATGGAAATTCGCTTCCCATGTGCTCAAGTCTGCAGTTGGGCTTGATTCACAACGTTCTGACTCAGAAGTGAAATGATATCATAGAGTCAGAGTTATACAGCACAAAAACAGATCCTTTGGCCCATCGTATCTGTGCTGGCCATCAAGCACCTATCTATTTTAATCCCATTTTCCAGCACTTGGCCCATAGCTTTGTATGCTATGGCGTTGCAAGTGCCCATCTAAATACTTAAATGTTGTGAGGGTTCCTGCCCCTACCACCCCTTCAGGCAGTGTGTTCTAGATTCAAACCCTCTGGGTGAAAATGTTTTTCCTCAAATCCCCTCTAAACCTCCTACCCCTTACCTTAAATCTATGCCCCCTGATTATTGACACCTTCACTAAGGGAAAAAGTTTCTTCCTATCTAACCTATCAATGCCCCTCAATTTTGTGTACCTCAATCAAGTCCCCCCTCAGCCTTCTCTGCTCTAAGGAAAGCAACCCTAGCCTATCCAGTCTCTCTTCATAGCTGAAATGCTCCAGTCCAGGCAACATCCTGGTGAATCTCCTCTGCACCCTCTCCAATGCAATCACATCCTTCCTATAGTGTGGTAACCAGAACTGTACACAGTACTCCAGCTGTGGCCTAACTAATGTTTTCTACAGCTCCATCATAACCTCCCTGCTCTTATATTCTATGCCTTGGCTAATAAAGACAAGTATCCCGTATACCTTCCTAACCACCTTATGTACCTGTGCTGCTGCCTGCAATGATCTATGGACAAGTACACCAAGGTCACTCTGACCTTCCTAGGGTCCTACCATCCATTGTATATTCCCTTGCCTTGTTAGTCCTCCCAAAATGCATCATCTCACACTTCTCAGGATTAAGTTCCATTTGTCACTGCTCTGCCCATCTTACCAGCCCATCTATATCGTCCCATAATCTAAGACTTACCTCCTCACTATTTACAACACCACCAATTTTCATGTCATCTGAGAAATTACTGATCATACCTCCTATATTCACATCTAAATCATTAATGTACACTACAAACAGCAAGGGTCCCAGCACTGACCCCTGTGGTACACCACTGGTCATAAGCTTCCAATCGTTAAAAAAACCTTCGACCATCACTCTTTGCCTGCTGCCACTAAGCCAATTTTGGATCCAATTTGTCAAATTGCCCTTGATCCCATGGGCTCTTACCTTCTTAAACAGTCTCCCATGCGGGACCTTATCAAAAGCCTTACTGAACTCCATGTAGACTACATCAATTGCTTTACACTCATCTACACACCTAGTCACCTCCTCAAAAAATTCAATCAAATTGGTCAGACATGACCTCCTCCTGACATAGCCAATGCTGACTATCCTTGATCAATCCCTGTATCTCCAAATGGAGATCAATCTTGTCCCTCAGAATTTTTTCCAATAGTTTCCCTACCACTGATGTTCGACTCACTGGCCTGTAATTACCTGGTTTATCCCAGCTACCCTTCTTGAATAATAGTACCACATTCGTTGTCCTCCAGTCCTCTGGCACCTCTCCTGTGGCCAGAGAGGATTTGAAAATTTGTGTCAGAGCCCCTGCAATCTCCACCCTTGCCTCAGGTAGCAGCCTGGGATACATCTCATCTGGGCTTTGGGGTTTATCCACTTTTAAGCCCGCTAAAACCATTAATACCTCCTCCCTTTCAATGCTAATTTGTTCAAGTATATCACAATCCCCCTCCCTGATCTCTACAACGACATCATCCTTCTCCATAGTGAACACAGATGAAAAGTAATCATTTAAAACCTCACCTACATCCTCTGGCTCCACACACAGATTGCCACTTTGGTCCTTAATGGGCCCTCCTCTTTCTCTGGTTATCCTCTTGCCCTTAATATACTTATAAAATACCTTGGGATTTTCCTTTGTCTTGCCTGCCTGTGTTTTGTCATACCCCCTCTTCGCTCTCCTAATTACTTTTTTAAGTACCCCCCTACATTTTCAATATTCCTCTAGGGCTTCCGCTGTTTTCAGCCCTCTGAATCTGCCATAAGCCTCCTTTTTTATCCTTATCCAATCCTCTATATCCCTTGACATCCAGGGTTCCCTGGACTTGTTGGGCTTTACCTTTACCTTTATGGGAACATGTTGACCCTGAACCCTCACTGTTTCCTTTCTGAATACTACCACTGGTCTGATGTTGACTTTCCTACAAGTAGCTGCTCCCAGTCTAGTTTAGTCAGTTATGGTCACTATCCCTGCAATGCTCCCCCACTGACACGTCTACCACTTGTCTGGCTTCATTCCCTAAGATGAGATCCAGTATCACCCCTTCTCTTGTAGGACTTTTTATGTGATGGCTCAAAAAGCTCTCCTGGATGCACTTTAAGAATTCCGCCCCCTTTAAGCCTTTTGCACTAAGACTATCCCAGTTAATATTGGGGAAGTTGAAATCCCCTACTATTATTACTCGATTATTTATACACCTCTCTGAGATTTGCCTACATATCTGCTCCTCTATCTCTCCCTGACTGTTTGGAGGTCTGTAGTATACTCCCAGCAAAGTGATTGCCCCCTTTTTGTTTTTAAGTTCTACCCATATGGCCTCATTAGACGAACCTTCTAAGATATCATCCCTCCTTATTGCAGTAATTGACTCCTTAATCAATAGTGCAATGCCACCTCCTCTTTTATACCCCTCCCACCCCCGTCATACCTGAAGATTCTATACCCTGGAATATTGAGCTGCCAGTCCTGCCCTTCCCTCAACCATGTCTCTGTGATAACAATAATATCATATTCCCATGTGTTAATCAATGCCCTCAATTTATCTGCCTTATTAGTAAGACTCCTTGCATTAAAATAGATGCAATCCAGCCTTTGTATGCACTTGTGACTTAACAGGTCTATATTTGTTCTGCCTTCCAGACTGACTTAGTTTCTCTTCTATAGTTGGCTGTGCATCACCCCCTACTGTATCTCCACTCTGTATCCCATCCCCCTGCCAAATTAGTTTAACCCCCCCACAACAGCACTAGCAAACCTCCCTGCAAGAAGAGATGGGGTGGGGGGCGGAAGAGAGATTGGGATATAGCTGACATCCAAAAGTTGTATAAAATTGCAGTCATCAGATTGGAACGAGAAAGGAGTGAAAAGTCTGCTACTCCATTATAACTGGTTTCGGGTTCCTGGTTCTGCTAGTTGGGGGAGCTCAATCGGAGGCTGCTATGGCTGGCCTATTCTCACACACATTCTCCCAATCATTTATAAGGCATTACCAGAGGTAGGTTTGCAGCCCATTATGTGGATTTGGGAGTTGGGTGACACAGGGCGACCTCAGTGGTCAATTGATCACAGCTTTCTTAGACCTGGTACTTTTCTTTCATTGTAACTTCAACAGGAAACTGGTGGAACCCCAGAGAAATGGTGTAAATAGCTACTTTATACAATCGATGCTATTTCTTGAGGGGCTTTTGTCAGAGTAGCGATGAGAAATTGGAGAAACCTAGTAGAATTTCAGGGCCAAGGGGTCCAATTTCCTCCTTCCACATTGTTAAAATCAGACAAGTTAATGAAGATCTTCCATTCCTTCTTAAAGCGGAATTCAGGCATATGGTGGCAGAGGTACTCGAAGTTGCAGCTAAACCCAACTGTGTTAGGTTTACAGCTTTTCGGAACAGCCACAGATATTTTAATGGGGTGATTCATCTCAACACCTCTCCACCACTCCATCTCAGAGTAGCAGGGTGTTGATCTGCTTGCTGGGTGGCCCTGTTGCACTGCCACTGGTGTAGGAACCTGCTCCTTTTATGGTAATGACCTTTTCCCTGAAATTTTGGATGGTGGGATTAAAGCAATGAGCAGCAGTGCTGTCCCAATGCAGCTCCAGTTGCACTATTGCATTTCACCCAGATAGTTAAATATGTAGTTATTCTTCTTCATTAACTTTCTCATACAGCTGTCAGCTTGGAAAAATGGTAGCATGCGAGTCTCCAGATCAGAAAATGTTGGCTCAATCCCTATTCTTTAATTTGATCATATAATCTAGACTGACACTTCAATGCAAAACTGTGAAAGTACCTATATGTCAAATGTACCAATTTTTGGAACAAGCATTCAAACAAGAGCACAGACTTCTTCTGGTTAAAATGTTACCCCAATCAATACCATCAAAAAAGATTAGTTATACAACTAATTTGATGTTCATAGGACTTCTTCTGTAAAAATTTGCCTAACTATAACAGTGATTATATCAAAAGTTGGTTGTAACATGCTTTGATTCAAGTTTTTTGTTATCTCTTCTGATGTCTTCTTCTTTGGTTTAATGTCAAAATTTCTTGTCTGATTACACCCCTGCAAAGGACCTTGGAATGTTCCAATGCAGCTCCAGTTGCACGATTGCACATTAAAGGTGCTATATAAATGAAAGTTGTTATTGTTTTTGTTTGGGGTGGCCTGAGGATGTGAAAGGCCCCCCAAAAAGCCAAGAAAATAGAATTAAAATCCCCTCCTAGCATTTGCTTTAAAGATCAGGTGTGGACTTATATTGTCTTTAAAGCAGGTCAATTGTGTCAGTGCCTTTTCCCACATTTAACAGCTGGTGATAACCAGGTGGCTCCCGCAGCAATGTTAATAAAGATGGAGTTTTTGGCCACAGGATATGCCAGGAAATGTATCCTGGGACACAACAAGCAACGATGTGAAGCTACACAAGTACTGCAAGGATGTGTGAGTGGGAGGGAGCTCTTCATTCTACTCATACTTTATAAACTGGACATCAGTTAAGTTACACTGGAATTCCCTACCTGAGCATTGCATGTGAGGTCTGGCATTGAGCCTGGACCACTGCATTGTCTTGCTTGCATTTACATAACCCGGGATTTCCTATTAAGCATTTTGATCCACCATTTAGCCTACCTGTTGTTCATTAGTGAGGAAAAGGACCTCCTTCGACTGCCTCAATTTCCAACACCCTTCAGAGAAATCCTTCTTCTATTGTGTCTGTTGTTTGGTGCAGTTTTCTCTTTTAAGATGCCCATCCAGAACGACTACATTGCCTTTTTCAACTGCAGCAGTCCCGAGTGCTTGCTTTTCCTATGTTAATCTGCTGAACTCAAGAAATCCAGGCAGATTCAGCAGAAGTCATTTTGAGCATATGCAAACATCACACCACCAAATTTACACTGGGGCAATGGGCAGTTTGTGAAGATTAAATGAGTAATATCACTTTGGTTTGGCATCTGAAAACCAGGCTGAAAATGTAAACAATGTGCAAATATTAGGCTGTAAATGTGTCTTACATAATTATACAGTTGTGTTTCTATCAAATTCCTCTCTCCATTTAAAATTGATGAGTTGACGCCTCATGATGATAATGGATGAGGAATTTGATACAAGTGTGTGTTGAACATTTGTATGGTACATTTACATCCTATAATTTACATCAGGTTTCATGGAGGCACCCAAGATCGCGTCATTGGCACCAGCTGGACCTCATTGTCACAAGGCGAGCCGCCTTAAACAGTGTTCAAATCACACGCAGCTTCCACAGTGCGGACTGCGACACCAACCACTCCCTGGTGTGCAGCAAGGTTAGACTCAGACCAAAGAAGTTGCATCATTCCAAGCAGAAGGGCCACCCGCCCATCAACACCAGCAGAATTTCTCACCCACAGCTGTTACAAAAATTTCTAAATTCACTTGTAACAGCCCTTCAAAACACTCCCACAGGGGATGCTGAGACCAAGTGGGCCCACATCAGAGACGCCATCTATGAGTCAGCTTTGACCACCTACGGCAAAAGTGCGAAGAGAAATGCAGACTGGTTTCAATCTCATAATGAAGAGCTGGAACCTGTCATAGCCGCTAAGCGCATTGCACTGTTGAACTACAAGAAAGCCCCCAGCGATTTAACATCCGCAGCACTTAAAGCAGCCAGAAGCACTGCACAAAGAACAGCCAGGCGCTGCGCAAACGACTACTGGCAACACCTATGCAGTCATATTCAGCTGGCCTCAGACACCGGAAACATCAGAGGAATATATGATGGCATGAAGAGAGCTCTTGGGCCAACCATCAAGAAGATCACCCCCCCTCAAATCTAAATCAGGGGACACGATCACTGACCAATGCAAGCAAATGGACCGCTGGGTGCAGCACTACCTAGAACTGTACTCTAGGGAAAATGTTGTCACTGAGACTGCCCTCAATGCAGCCCAGCCTCTACCAGTCATGGATGAGCTGGACATACAGCCAACAAAATCGGAACTCAGTGATGCCATTGATTCTCTAGCCAGTGGAAAAGCCCCTGGGAAGGACAGCATTACCCCTGAAATAATCAAGAGTGCCAAGCCTGCTATACTCTCAGCACTACATGAACTGCTATGCCTGTGCTGGGACGAGGGAGCAGTACCCCAGGACATGCGCGATGCCAATATCATCACCCTCTATAAAAACAAAGGTGACCGCGGTGACTGCAACAACTACCGTGGAATCTCCCTGCTCAGCATAGTGGGGAAGGTCTTTGCTCGAGTCGCGCTGAACAGGCTCCAGAAGCTGGCCGAGCGCGTCTACCCTGAGGCACAGTGTGGCTTTTGTGCAGAGAGATCGACCGTTGACATGCTGTTCTCCCTTCATCAGATACAGGAGAAATGCCGCGAACAACAGACGCCCCTCTACATTGCTTTCATTGATCTCACCAAAGCCTTTGACCTCGTCAGCAGACGTGGTCTCTTCAGACTACTAGAAAAGAATGGATGCCCACCAAAGCTACTAAGTATCATCACCTCATTCCATAACAATATGAAAGGCACAATTCAACATGGTGGCTCCTCATCAGAGCCCTTTCCTATCCTGAGTGGCGTGAAACAGGGCTGTGTTCTCACACCCACACTTTTTGGGATTTTCTTCTCCCTGCTGCTTTCACATGCGTTCAAGTCCGCTGAAGAAGGAATTTTCCTCCACACAAGATCAGGGGGCAGGTTGTTCAACCTTGCCTGTCTAAGAGCGAAGTCAAAAGTACGGAAAGTCCTCATCAGGGAACTCCTCTTTGCTGACGATGCTGCTTTAACATCTCACACTGAAGAGTGCCTGCAGAGTCTCATCGACAGGTTTGCGGCTGCCTGCAATGAATTTGGCCTAACCATTAGCCTCAAGAAAACGAACATCAGGGGGCAGGACGTCAGAAATGCTCCATCCATCAATATTGGCAACCACGCTCTGGAAGTGGTTCAAGAGTTCACCTACCTAGGCTCAACTATCACCAGTAATCAGTCTCTAGATGCAGAAATCAACAAGCGCATGGGAAAGGCTTCCACTGCTATGTCCAGACTGGCCAAGAGAGTGTGGGAAAATGGCGCACTGACACGGAACACAAAAGTCCGAGTGTATCAGGCCTGTGTCCTCAGTACCTTGCTCTATGGCAGCGAGGCCTGGACAATGTATGACAGCCAAGAGCGACGTCTCAATTCATTCCATCTTCGCTGCCTCCGGAGAATACTTGGCATCAGGTGGCAGAACCGTATCTCCAACACAGAAGTCCTCGAGGCGGCCAACATCCCCAGCTTGTACACCCTACTGAGTCAGCGGTGCTTGAGATGGCTTGGCCATGTGAGCCGCATGGAAGATGGCAGGATCCCCAAAGCCACATTGTACAGCGAGCTCGCCACTGGTATCAGACCCACCGGCCGTCCATGTCTCCGCTTTAAAGACGTCTGCAAACGCGACATGAAATCCTGTGACATTGATCACAAGTCGTGGGAGTCAGTTGCCAGCATTCGCCAGAGCTGGCGGGCAGCCATAAAGACAGGGCTAAAATATGGTGAGTCGAAGAGACTTAGTAGTTGGCAGGAAAAAAGACAGAGGCGCAAGGGGAGTGCAACAGCCCCGACAAACAAAGTTGTCTGCAGCACCTGTGGAAGAGCCTGTCTAGAATTGGCCTTTATAGCCACTCCAGGTGCTGCTTCACAAACCACTGACCACCTCCACGCGCGTCTCCATTGTCTATCGAGATAAGGAGGCCAAAGATAAATGTCTATCACATCTAACATTTAGACTAGACAACATGGCAACACAGCCACCATTCAGCATGCATGTTCTCAGCACTAACCTTCCCAGAACTTCTTAGCATGTGTGCAATATCCCTGTAACAGTTAAAAGTAAATATGTTGGAACATTACTAATTTTATTGCTCCACATAATAGTCAATAAATAGGGATGGATTCTCATCTTCACTATCTGGCAATATTCTGGTGGAATAGATCGCCTGCCCTTTTCAAGCCTTACCAGTTTTCATTCCATTGATATTACCGGAATGAAAATCGGGTAGGTGATCTCCCCTGCAAGGTTATGGCTAAATTGCTAAATCCTACTGGACAAAAGGCAAAAAACTGCAGATGCTGAAAATTTGAAACAAAAACAGGAAATGCTGGAAACACCTAGGTTGGAGAGAACAAAGGAATTAATGTTTTCGGTGTAGATCCTTTGTCGAAATTGGAAGATATTACAAAGAACAATATTTTAAAAAGGAGCAGAACTAAAGGAAGGGGAGAAAAGAAAGGGCACAAAATATGCATATGAAAAAGAAATAGAATGACATGTGAAGTACTTAATTAAAAGATAGGAGATAGGAGATTGGCCGCGTGATATTATTAGGTCACAATAGAGGACATAATGAGAGTAATCTAACACATAAAGGACATATACAAGACAGAGAGAACATGTGAATAGCTAAAGGGGATAGAAGATACAGCAGGTCGAAATGGAACCATGACAGACTGCAAAGAGGCCCAGGAACCTGGTCAAAGAAAATATAGCCTCTGCTATTTGGGCCCTTCTACCTGCAGGTCATAGCCTAAGGTTATAGTCACCCATAATTTAAACCTGATACTCAGACCATTGGCCTCAGCCACAGATACCTAGTACAAATTCATAATACAATATAATACAAATTCAATATAGTGTGGATAAATTCTATGTAAATGAAGACCTGAGTTAGAGCAAAAGAAGAAATTTAGAAATTCTTCGTCTTAGACGTTTCTTGCTCTCTCCCAAAATGCACAGCATAAAAACAAGAGAACATATTGAAATGTAGCAGAGAAGTCATTCCAGCAAGCTGTTTTCTCCCATAATAGTATAGTATAGAGATTGGTCAGGGCTCTTTATGCTGAGAGTCTTTCGAATCACTTGATGTCTCACCGCCCATTGCTGGCAGTAAATCTCTCTTTTGTTTGGCACCACCTGCTCACTGTGTTGTTAAACACAATTAACAGTCTCTTCTGGAAAAGCAATCAACTGACCTCTTACTTTGAACATTTTTATCTTAACTATTTGAAATATTTCTTACATTCTTGAAATGAGTTAAGTCCCAGAGTTCAAACAAGGCTTAAATAAACAAATAAAAACAAAAAAAAGTTAGAAAGACACAACTGATCTATCGACGTCTGAAAAAGGAAGGATTAGAGGAAGGATAGGTAAGTGTTTTAAGATCGGAAGCATTGATTAAGATCTGTTTTTCAACAGATGCTGCCTGACTTTTAGATTAGATTAGATTAGAGATACAGCACTGAAACAGGCCCTTCGGCCCACCGCGTCTGTGCCGACCATCAACCACCCATTTATACTAATCCTACACTAATTCCATATTCCTACCACATCCCCACCTGTCTATATTTCCCTACCACCTACCTATGCTAGGGGCAATTGCTAATGGCCAATTAACCTATCAACCTGCAAGTCTTTGGCATGTGGGAGGAAACCAGAGCACCCGGAGGAAACCCACGCAGACACAGGGAGAACTTGCAAACCTCACACAGGCAGTACCCAGAATTGAACCCGGGTCGCTGTGAGGCTGCGGTGCTAACCACTGCGCCACTGTGCCACCCTCAGTATTTCTCACTGTTTCCAGCCTTTACTGTTGTTGTTTAAAGATTTTTCAATATTTGTTGCAGAGGAACAACAGGCAGGTAAAATATGGGGCGCGGGGGTTGGGGGGGGAAATATTCATGGGAATTTGGGACTGATACGTGGAAGGCCCAAAGCGGGCAGTGCTCCTCACAGATCAGAAGGAAGGCAAGCCAGACCAATTTTAACAACTGGATCTCATTTTAATATTTGAAATCAGTCACCGGCACGAAGCCAGCAGTGATGCCATCAAGACGAAAGCAAAATACTGCGGATGCTGGAAATCTGAAACAAAAAGAGAAAATGCTGGAAATACTCAGCAAGTCAGGCAGCATTTGTGGAGGTAAAAGCAGAGCTAACATTTCAGGTCTATGACCTTTCATAACTAATTGCACTTAAGAAGATAGTGCTGAGTCACCTTCCTGAACCGTTGCAGTCTATGTGGTGTAAGTACACCTACAGTGCCTTTAGGGAGGAAGTTCCAGAATTTTGACACAGAGACAGTGAAGGAACAGCAAGATAGTTCCTAGTAAGGATGGTATTTGACTGGAGGGTGTTGTATGTTTGTTTGGTGCGCTGCCACCTTTGTTAGTCTAGTTTAGAGAGATTCTATAGTCTAGAATAGTTGGAACATTAATATTTATTATTGTATATATGTACATATATTCACTTTTTATTTACATACTACCCTATCTCCCCCCAAGTCTCTGACTTCATAGATTCAATCTGTCAGGAGGCTTGACGACTCTCCCTGATTTTGTTGTTGTCAGGTGTGGCTGATTGGTAGTCGTTCTCTGCACTCTTGTTTCTTGACTTGGACAGCCTTCATTGAGGTTTGTAGTATCTTGAGCTTTCTGAATTTCAGGTTCGACATTCGTTCAAATGTCTGACCAATTGACATCCTTGATTTAAAGGAATAAGATTCCTTCTGTTTCTTCATATAGGACCTTCTGAAGTTCTTAGTAAATAAGATCACTGTTGATTGTCCTCTCTCTGGAGAATTACTCCTTCTCTAATTTGGTCTCGTACCCATACCTTTTGCCCTTCTGTCAACTTTGGTATGTCCCTGTTACAGTATTTCCTTTATAATTATGGTTCGTTTTTTCCAATAAGACTTTTCTCTGTCTTGAACTCTCTGATAATCCTGGATTTGTATGCCTGGAAGTAATTTCTTAGGTAAAATTGGAAGTTGTGTCCGAAGTTTTCTTCCCATTAACATTTCAGATGGCGCTAATCTGCATAACAATGGAGTAGTTCTGTATTTCAGAAGTGCTGACTGGAAGTTTTGATTTTTATTTAGCAGTGCTTTACTAGTTCTTAGTGCTCGCTCAGCTTCATCATTAGATTGTGGATACCTAAGGGAACTTGTTATATGCACAAATCCACTGATTTCCACAACGTTTTTGAGGTAATTGTTTGTAAATTGTGGTCCGTTATCAACACTATCTGATCAGGTATACCGTGTGTTGCAAAGATTTCTTGTAACACTCGAATGACTGCTTCAGTTGTTGTGGGGCACATACATTTAATCTCAATCCATTTTGAAAACTAATCTACTACTATTAGATAGGATTTTACATCAATGATGAATGGATGCATCGCCAAATATTCCCATGGTCTAGTTGAGAATTGGGTCAAGATAAGAGGTTCTCTCTGATCTTGTTTGTGAATTGCACATAGTGAATTGACAATTTGAAATAATTTCTTCTATATGTTTCGATATTCTTGGCCACCACACGGATGCCTGAGCCTGTGCTCCACATTTAGTTATGCTCATATGATCCTGGAGTATTTTCTCCAAGATATCTATCCAGAATGACTCTGGAATCACCAATCTCTCATATACCAGCAAATCATCCACTATGGTAAAGTGTCTTCTGTGTGAGAAGAAGATTTTCATCCTCTTACCATTAGGACTCTTTTGTGGCCAACCTTGCTAGCAATATTGGTGGACATGGATACATTCTTCATCTTGCATCTGCGCCTGATGTCTTTGTTGGACTGAAATGGGAAGTAGAAATTTGCGAAAGGCTCTCATCTTTTGCGGGTCTGTCATTATGTTGCTACTGCTGACAATGTGTCCTAAATAACGAATGGATGTTTTTGAAAACTCATACTTCTCATTGAGTGCTAGGCCTTCGTCCTGCAGACGATTCAAAACCACTATAGCCCTTAGGTTATGTTCTCCAATGGACTCTCCATGAACTAAGATGTCGTCCATTTGGCATATTACACCTTCAAGGCCCTGCAAAATATTCAACATAGTTTTCTGGAATAGTTTAGAGATACAGCACTGAAACAGGCCCTTCAGCCCACCAAGTCTGTGCCGACCATCAACCACCCATTTATACTAATCCTACACTAATTCCATATTCCTACCACATCCCCACCTGCCCCTATATTCCCCTACCACCTACCTATACTCAGGGCAATTTCTAGTGCCCAATTTACCTATCAACCTGCAAGTCTTTGGCATGTGGGAGGAAACCGGAGCACCCGGAGGAAACCCACGCAGACACAGGGAGAACTTGCAAACTCCACACAGGCAGTACCCGGAATTGAACCCGGGTCGCTGGAGCTGTGAGGCTGCAGTGCTAACCACTGCGCCACTGTGCCGCCCAAATATTTCCAGTGCTGACGTGATATCAAATGGTAGACAGTTAAAACAAAATCTTCCAAATTGAGTAATGAAGGTTGTTAATAACCTTAACTTCTTATCCAACAGAACGTGCCAAAAGCCACTATTCGTGTCAAGCTTTGTGAACACTGTACTTTTGGATATTGCCAAGCATTTGTCCACTGAGGACTCCAGATGGACTTCTTGTGCCACAGCCTTATTAAGTTGAGTTAAGTCTACACAAATGCAAAGATCACCATTAGGTTTAGGAACTGGAACCATCCCCGAACACTACTCTGCAGGTTCAGTAACAGGAGAAATGACTCCCATCCTGGTCATGTCTTCTAGTTGATATTGGACTTGCTTCATTAGTGGGTGTGGAATCTTCATAGGTGTGAAAAGACATACAGGTTTTGCATCTTTCCACAATATAATACAATATTCTGTCTTCAGTCTGCCTAGGCCAGTAAACAATTTTGGGAATTCCTCTTGGAAGTGACTTCCAGATTCTTGTAGCTTAATATCTTATACTTTCTTTATAAGATGAAGGTCAATACAAGCTCTTCTACTTGACAGAGAGAATTCCTGATTCTTCGGAACATACAATGTTTCTAATATCTGCTTTCTCTTGTACTAAAGTGTTGCCTGTAGCTTCCCCGTTACTTTGAGTTCAACCTCTCCTGGGCCATGTAACTGGGTTTCTGTTGATTGCAGAGAATGTGTTGATAACCACATAATGGTCTGATTAGACCATTACACTTGCTCTGGTGGCGGCTTCAAAATTAGTGATATGTCCATTGACATACATATCTGCAGACCAAAATGCCTGATTCGGATCATTGATCTCGCTAAGAAAGTGTTTTGGTTCTTCTTTTGAAGGCTTTTTCTTTTACACTTGTCGATGTATCTATTTTAGTTCAGCACATTTTACCAAAATGCTCTATTTTCTTATAGTGGAAGCACTCTGCTTTGATTGTAGGACACTGTTCGTGCCTGTGGATACTTTTGGCGTCCCATCGCTGTCAGGGATTGCTCGGGCTCATTGATGCCATACTCGGTCAAATGCTGCCTTGATGTCAAGAGCAGTCACTCTCATCTCACTTCTGGAGTTTAGCTCTTTTGTCCATGTTTGGACCAAACTGTAATGAGGTCAGGAGCTGAGTGGCCTTGGCAGAACCTAAACTGAGTGTCAGTGAGCAGGTTATTTCCAAGCAAGTGCCGTTTGATAGCACAGTCAACGACCCCTTCCATCACTTTGTTGATGATCGGGAGTAGACTGATGGGGCAGTAATTGGCGGAGTTGGATTTGTCCTGCTTTCTGTGCACAGGACATACCTGGGCAATTTTCCACATTGCTGGGTAGATGCCAGAGTTCTAGGTGTACTGGAACAGTTTGGCTAGGGGCTAGTTCTGGAACACAAGTCTTCAGTACTATTGTCAGAATGTTGGTCGAGCCCATAGCCTTTGCAGTATCCAGTGCCTTCAGCCGTTTCTTGATATCACTTGGAATGAATCGAATTGGGTGAAGACTGGCATCTGTGATGTTGGGGACCTCAGGAGGAGGCCGAGATGAATCACCCACTTGGCACTTCTGGCTGAAGATGGATGCAAACACTTCAGCCTTGTCTATGAAGTGCATCTATCTGAGCTGTTGCATGGCATGCATAACCTTGTGACAGTGTCTCCTTCGATGGATTCAGTTCCTCTGAAAAAAAAAGCAGTTGAGGCCAAAATATTGTATGTTTTCAAGAAGGAGTTAGATATAGCTCCTGGGTCTAAAGGGATCAAAGGGTATGGGGCGAAAGCGGGAACAGGCTACTGAGTTGGATGATCAGCCATGATCATAATGAATGGCGGAGCAGGCTCGAAGGGCCGAATGGCCTACTCCTGCTTCTATTTTCTATGTTTCTATGTCTCACACAGAACACCAGAAAGAGGGAGGGAATGTGAGCTGGACTCCATGCATATCCCAGCTCTGTGGAGTTGGGGAGACAGCTACGTCGTGACACAATTAAATATTAGCAACACACATGCCATACAGCACTCTGTCATGTTGACTTAATGTCAATAACAAAATAAATATGATCATCTTCATAATGACAACTTGCAACATTGTTACCTTATCAGTAATTATTCATGTCTTTTATCTCTGACAGGGCCTTCATTCATGCAGCAGAAATCGACAGAGGTCGGTGACAAAGATTGCTCAGAGGAGCTGAATCCATCGAAGGAGACACTGTCACAAGGTCATGCATGCCATGCAACAGCTCAGATAGGTGCACTTCATAGGGCTTTGTAGACAGATGACTCACATTTCAAAGTGAGCAAGAGCAGATGGTTGTTGCAGGGACAGCAGTGAGATTCTGAGTCAGAGGGCACAGGCCTCTCCAAGCTCTGTTCAGCTGGATTCAGATGCTGTACCCTGGAGGCCTTCTATGAAGGAAAATCATTGAGCAGCTGCAGAGAATGTGCAATGCACTCACCATATTTACAGAGAGAATGAAGGAGTCCCCCACAAACATGAGTGGGTTGGTGTCGCAGGACATTGCATGGTTAGAGTGCCATCTCTTTGAAACAAAGAGTATTCCAATCAAATGAGTCCATGCATGTTTTGACCACTGCTGTGCAGACTCTGGCTATCAACATATCTGTCACCTGAAATCAGAAGACAGATATCTCAGCCTTGGCCTTTCACCTTCCAACTGATCTGCAGTAAATTGACCTCCAGCAGAGAAGTAGCAGTAAAATTTGGCTGAAACATGAGACATGATGATGAGGAAAGGGACATAGAAGTGGGGACTCAGCTCAAAGTGTTTCTTCTACTTTCTACTCATTGACACCACCACCCCAGGATCCCACATGCAGCCTTGTGTCCCGATAGCCGAGGTGCAATTGTAGCAGTCTTTGGGGGCCCCTCATGGACTCCAAACCCAGAGGACAAGAGCATCTCAACAGTCAGAGCAGGATATGAGCAGCCTTCCTCTACTTCCACTCAAGCCACAGGGGTTGCACCAGGTAGGAGTGGTAGGAAAAGGAAGAGTAAAACTTTGTAGTTTTGCACACGGGTATGTACATGGGTTTATGAGAAAATGTAATGTTGTTAAGTTTCTGTTGTTTAGTTAAAGCACCCAAATGTTATTCGTTTACTCTACTTTCCTGTCTTGTCCATCATTGATTGTTGGGTGGCAAGTCACCTTTTCACTTGCTTGACAATGAGTGGGAAGACAAGAATTGACAAGGACCAAAGAGGATGTTCAAGAAGTGTTTGATTATTTGCAGGACTGCTTTGTGCCAGTGTCATTCGTTTGGGGGGAGGGGGATATGGGTGTGAAGAGTGTTCGTTGCATGTGATTGTGACATGGGTCCATTAATACAATCTAAGTGAACTTGGCATTAATTAGAACATCCCTGATATCCTTGGCAGCAATGTGAACAGCTGGTGGTACATTCCCCTCATCACCTTCCTCCTCTTCCTTCTCCTCCTCAGAATCGTCTGATATGAACTCTTTGCTTTATTCCTCCTGCAGGTTCAACGTTGTGCAGAGCACAGCAAACCACAACCAATCTGGAAACACTGGCTGGTCTGTACTGAAGTATGCCGCCAGATCAGCCTAGGCACCTGAAGCGCATCTTGCATGCTGACGGCTTGTTCGATCACATACCTGGTGGTCATATGGCATTCATTGTAGCACTGTTTAGCTTCATTGACTGGGTTTCTGATGGATGTTATCAGCCAGGTTTGAAGTGGGTATCTCCTGTCTCTTAGTAGCCACCCCTTAAATCTGTTTGCAGGTTTAACGATGTCAAGGACAAAATCATCATAACAGCTCTCCAGGAATCTGGTGCACATGTGCAGAAGTATCTATTTGTGGTTGTACACTAGCTGCACATTAATGGAGTGGAAGCTATTGCGGTTGACAAATACTCCTTGTTGATCTGATGGTGTCTGGATTGCCACTTGTGCAGTCAATAATGCCCTGCACCTGTGGAAAGCCAGCCAGAGTCACAAACCTGAGTGCCTGCTCATTCTGACTGGGGTCATCTCAAGCAAAGTTGACATAATTGCCAACCCTGGCAAACAATCCAGCAGTCACTTGTTGTGTGAATATGGATGGTTGACTGGGAGAGATCCTGGATATGTCTGCGGCAGAGTCCTGGAAGGATCCGAAGGCAAAGATGTTGGGGGCAATGGTGACTTTGATAACCACTGGTAACGTATGGCTACCAGGTCCAGCAGGGAGCAGGTCTCCTTCTAGGAAGGAGGCTGTAGGTGTCTGCCACCATCTGGCATGATACCCTGAGCCTCCTGAGCCTCCTGAGACACTGCTGTACGGACATGTCAAGGAAACTCAGCCTCTGCCTGTACATCCTGTTTTACCAGTAGTGCCATCTGAAAACTATAACCACACCCAACCCCCAACCCCCACTGCTTCCCTCTCTGCAGCTCCTCTCTCTGTAGCTACAGGTCTCTGAACAGCAGGCTGGTGCTGGTGCTGTTGATGGCCTTATTGTTCCTCACTGAAGGTTCAATCTAAGGTAGCCATGACACCATCCATCTTGATGGATTGAGAAAACCTCCAAAGTGTATAAAGTAAGCTCACAGTAAAAGTAGTGGGATAAAAATCTTTCCCATTAGCAGGTAAGAAAGCAGCTGTGAATGCTGAATATTTATTGCAGTATTTCCATGAGTTTGATTCAGTCCCCTCAATTACCACTGTGTTCTCACCTCGCCTTCACTGCTGAGTTTCAGGAAGCCTGGGAAACCAGTGGATGCCCTGTTAAATATTAAAGTTAGTTGAAATATCGCTCTAATTGAGCAATTAGCATATGTTAATAGACATCCTGCCTCTCCTGAGGTTGTTGCATGCAAGCAGCCTGACGTGCTTCAGTTAAATGCAAAAGTCAGCAGGTAGGATCTGGCTTCCTAGCACGCTGACCTTTTTGCTGGATTTAATTTCTACTGCCACCCGCACCCAGGCACACACACTCCTCCAGATTGAATTTCCTCTCAAGATGTCCTCTCAAGAGTGGGAAAGGTGCAGCCTCAGACTGATAAATTCACTCAACTGATTTTAACCCCTCCCATGCACTGATCTTGCCAGACCTGGGTAAAATCGACCCAGCAGCTCCCTCAACTTCATCAGGCACCAGAACCAAAATGGATTCCTCTTTCTCTATCTAATTAAATGATGACATGAATTTTGCAATTCTATAATTAATCTTTCCATTGCTACACCCTCCTAACCAAATTGAAGTCAGTCCAATGCATCGTCTCCTTTCATTTATGGTCCAAAGCACATACTTAATGTGTTCAAACAGAAAATGCTGGAAATACCTAGCAATAGGAAGGTAAGGTTAACATTTCAGGTTGATGCAATCCACCCGCGTATTGGAATAGCAGAAATAAAACCATTATGCATACAAAATCAAATCAAAAAGATGTTCATGTTTGCTGCTGTGGCAATTTTATAACCAACTGACACACTTATTGGAGATTCGAGCACGTAATCCATGCTGTCACTTGCTTGTTGTTAATTAAGTGCCTCGTTTATCCAGACCTTTTTTTGTCTTAGGGGTGACGCAGTGGTTAGCACCGCAGCCTCACAGCTCCAGTGACCCGGGTTCAGTTCTGGGTACTGCCTGTGTGGAGTTTGCAAGTTCTCCCTGTGACCGCGTGGGTTTCTGCTGGGTGCTCTGGTTTCCTCCCACTGCCAAAGACTTGCAGGTTGATAGGTAAATTGACCATTGTAAATTGCCCCTCGTGTAGGTAGGAGAATGGTAGGGAATATGGGATTAATGTAGGATTAGTATAAATGGGTGGTTGATGGTCGGCACAGACTCGGCTGTATCACTCTCTGTCTTGTCTCCTAACTACTTTTGCTATAGTTCTGCTCCTATCCGTTATTTTGAACTGAGTTGGATTCTGAAGGGTTTTTTTTGCTTTTTATATGCTGTGTGCATCATTAGGATGCATTCTGAACTCATTTCCACCCCATTTATATACCACATGTGAGTAGTTGATGTACGTGCATAGTGTTATAAAGTGCAACAAATTGGAAATTGGAACAATAAATGTTGTGCAATGCAATCAATGTGCGTCAGCATCTACAGATAACAGATAGTTCATTTTATTTTTCTACAAAGATTACACACTGGTGGAGTTTGCTAAAGGAGTATGGGAGCACACAGAAGGCATTGGCTTCCACCCAGCTTGATGCCTGGCGTTAAAAACCACCCTCTCAGGTGCCAACTCAGGACCCTGCAGTCTAATCTAATTGTTAGATTAAACAAAACAGCACAGCCCATTTCCAGAGGAATAAGATATGCTTCTACTCACGTGTATTTATGCACACACACGCACAAACATGCACAAAGAAGCATGCACACATAAAACTTCCCGCTTCATGGGAGGGATCTTTGATATTTTTGTTAATATGTCACTAAAAGGTAGTTACAGTAAGTGTAGTATTTCCACAGTGCTTTTATACAACCTGCTGCAATTCCTTAGGTATCAGAAACACGCATTACTAGACCTACAGTTTCCTAGGGGAAATTGTAATAGCAGAAATCAGGCTGGTGGGCAGTTAAAATCTCCCAGTTCATTTACCCTCTGGAAAGTCACCATAAACTCACTGTTCCAAATGATAATCTGCTCTCCTCGACCAAAGCTGGCAGGGTCCTACTTTGTATATGTATGTTGCATCCTGATGACATCAATAGAATATAATAGCAATTTTAACTGTTGACCTGGGCAACTGCTCAACCACTTTGGTTCCATGCATTGGAATTCCTTCCTTAAACCTTGCTCCCTCTCCACTTTAAAAATCTCGTCAAATCCCAAATCTTCGGCCAAACTTTCAGTCAACTCTGTTAATGCCTTCCCTCCTGGCTCAGCATCCATTTTCCTTACAACAACACAAAAGCAAAATACTGCAGATGCTGGAAATCTGAAATAAAAACAGAAAATGCTGGAAATAACTCAACAGGTGTGGAATCATCTGAGGAGAGAGAAACAGAGTTAACATTTTTCATGTTATCTCTGTTTCTCTCTCCTCAGATGCTGCCAGACCTCATAAGATCTTAAGAAATAGGAGCAGGAGTAGGCCATTTGGCCTCTCGAGCCTGCTTCGCCATTTAATAAGATCATGGCTGATCTGAGTGTGGCTTCAACTCCACTTTCCTGCTGATTCCCAATAGTCCTTGACTCGCCTTTCGATCAAAAATCTGTTTAACTCAGCATTGAATATATTCAATGACCCAGCCTCTTTTAAAGATTCTAATTAAAGATTAATGAGCCTCTGAGAGAAGAAATTCCTCCACATCTCTATCTTAAATGGGAAACCCATTATTTTGAAATTGTGCCCCTGAGTTCTAGATTCCCCAATGAGGGAAAACATCCTCTCAGCATCTACCCTGTCACGCCCCCTCAGAATCTCATATGTTTTAATAAGATCATCTCTCATTCTTCTAAACTCCAATGAGTATAGGCCCAATCTGCTCAACCTTCCCTCATAAGACAACCCCTTCATCCCAGGAATCAGCCCAATGAACCTTCTCTGAACTGTTTCCAATGCAAGTATATCCCTCCTTAAGTAAGGAGACAAAAGCTGTACGCAGTACTCTAGGTTAGATCTCACCAATGCCCTGTACAGTTGTAGCAAGACTTCCCTACTTTTATACTCAATCCCCCTTGCTATAAATGCCAACATTCTGTTTGCCTTCCTAATTACTTGCTGTAGCTGCATGCTAACTTTTTGTGATTCATGTACGAGGAGAACCAGGACCCTCTGTACTGCAGCATTCTGCAGTCTCTCTCCATTTAAATAATATTTTACTTTTCTATTCTTTCTGCTGAAGTGGAAAACCTCACATTTTCCCACATTATACTCCATCTGCCAAATTGTTGTGCATTATCTACATCCTTTTGCAGACTCTTTGGGTTGGATATCAAGCGGCGGTGAACTCAAAAAATGACAGCCCGTCCGCCAAAGTGCCACCGCAATCTCAAGTGCGGCAGCTCATTTAAATAGCTGGGGTGGCCCGCCTCACAATCCCGTGGAGGGGGCTGGCTGTCTGCCCTCAGCAATGGCGTCAGCTGCCTGTTCGCAGGCGATTTTTAAAGGGCAACCAGCCCTGCCGGTCAATTTAAATTTTTAAAGTCCTACACCTCAAAATTAAATAAATAAATATCTAATGCTCATTTCCCACTCTCCCCATAACGACTACAATAACTGTTTGCCTTTCCCGCCCAAAAACACTTACCTTTTACATCTGACCTTCCCCCCAAAACTGCACAATGTTTAAGGTTCAACCTTTCCCACCATCCCCTACACCCATTATATGTATTTGACCCCCATCCCTCCCCCACTTCTGCACTGACAAACTTACCTCATCTCTCCTCCCCACCAGTGTGGTGCTGTGTTTCCCTGGACAGGGATCTGAAGGCGCAGGAGTGCCGGCTGCTGTGCCAAAGATCGTGGCGGGCCCTCAAGATCGCAGGTAAGTCTATTTAAATTTAATAATTTTATTCATTTGAATATTTAAATTGTGGTCCTGTCACCCAGTGGCTGCCGGGGTGGGGGGCGGAGGCCACCACGAAGCATTGCGACTGCTGGGAAGATCAGGTCAGGCCCTCCCAGCTTCGAGGTCCATGGCAGGCCTCATCCGGAGCTATCCGGAGCCCCACGCACCCCTCTGCTACAGAACCTGATGCCTGGGGGAGAACAAAATCCAGCCCTTTATGTCCTCCCCACAGCTTGCTTTCCTACCTATCTTTGTAGCGTCAACAAATTTAGTTACAATACACTCGGCTCTTCATCCAAGTCATTAATATCGATAATAAATAGTTGATGGCCCAGCACTGACCCTGTGGCACTCCAACAGTTACAGTTTGCCAACCTGGAAATGATCCATTTATCCTGACTCTCTGTTTCCTGTCAGTTAGCCAATCCTCTACCCCTGCTATTATATTACCCCAAACACCATGAGCTCTTATCTTGTGTAGTAACCTTTTATGTGCCTTTTGGAAATCCAAATGCACCATATCAACTGGTTCCCCTTAATCCACCCTGCTTCTACATCCTCAAAGAACTCTAATAAATTCATCAAACACGATTTCCCTTTCATAAAACCATGTTGACTCTGCCTGATTGTATTATGATTTTTAAATGTCCTGCTACTAATTTCTTAATAATGGATTCTAGAATTTTCCCAATGATGGATGTTAGGTGTACTGGCCTTTAGATTCCTGTTTTGTGGCTCCCTCCTTTCTTGAATAGAGGTGTTGTATTTGCGATTTTCAAACTTTGGGGCTTTTCCAGAATCTAGGGAATTTTGGAAGATTACAACCAATGCATCCACCATCTCTGCAGCCACTTCTTTTAAGATTCTAGATCCAGGGGACTTGTCAGCCTTTAGCTGCATTAGTTTTCCTAATACTTTTTCTCTAGTGATAGTGATTGTTTTAAGTTCTTCCCTCCCTTTTGCCTCTTGATTTTCTACTATTCTTGGGATGCTTTTTGTATCTTCAACCGTGGAAATATATACAAAATACTTGTTCAAAGTCTCTGCCATTTCCTTGTTTCCCATTATTAATTCCACAGTCTCATCCACTGAGGGACCAATGCTTATTTTAGCTACTCTGTTCCTTTTTATATATTTGTAGAAGCTTTTACTGTCTGCTTTTCTATTTCTTGCTAGTTTACTCTCATCCTCCAATTTCTCTCTGTTTTTTGGAGCCATCCTTTGCTGGTTTCTAACATTTTCCCAATCTTCTGGCCTCCCACTAATCTTTGCAGCATTGTTCACCTTTTCTTTTAATTTGATACCATCATTCCTTGAATGGTGCATCCTTTTCATACCTGCTGAGTATTTTCAGCATTTCCATTTTCCTTATATCTGTTTGTAAAGTGCCTTGATGGGCACTTTCTTACTTGAAAGGCATTTTATAAATGCAAGATATTGGGCAGAATGTTGTTCTGGCGATAGGGCGGGGGGGGGGGGTGGGTGGCGGTGGGGTGCGGTCCCAGTGACTGACCAGAAGATGGGGGAGACCCCGCCTCAGCCTTCTGTTGGACCCCTGTTGCAATTCCATGGCAGGCAGCCAATTAACTACCCACCTTCGGGAACGTCATCCCTTTAAGGGATGAGCTCCCACCTCCAAGAGCTGCTGGACAATTGGAAGGCTGGCAGCTCGGCAGTGCCACCAGGAGCAGTGGCCACTGCCGGTACTGCAGGAGGCCCAGCAGTACCAAGGACGTCCGAGACCCTGAGAGAGGTATGTGAGTGCGGCGTCGCCAGGGCCATTTAGACAGGCTCCGGCAATGGTGTGAGGGGTGGGGGGGTGGGGTTGTTGAGGGTGGGACGGTGTCTTCCCAGGGGAGAGGGGCCCTCTGGGGGCCCTGGATTGCCCCATAGGAGGGACTGCCCCTGACTCCACTAGGAAGCCGCCAGGTTTAACCTGGCAGTATCTCCACATGGCAGCGGGCCCCTCCATCCTCCATTAATTTGAAATGGAGGCAGGAAGAGGCCGTTAAGTGGCCATTAATTGACCATTTAAGAGCTTCAATTGGCCCGGGACGGGATAGGCAATCCTTGGTCTTCCCTGCCTCCGACTAAATTGGGAGACATCGGGAAGGAGCACCTGGCGCCCCTCCCCACTTTCCGATGCAATTTTATGGGTCCTCCCGCCACCGTTCCCGTTCCTAACGGCCCATAAATTCAGCTTAATAATTTTTTGAGAAGTGAAACTAAGAAATCAGAAACTTCATGTAAAAAGCTAGATTGAAAAAATGAAAATATGAGTTAAGTTTTTCAATACAATTATTTGACTACTTTTACAATTCAGTTACAATGTGTGTCAGAAATTGTCTTCAGGAATGTAATTTAATGGCGACAGAATAAACTGCTCTGTTACCATTTAAGGGCCTCTATCGGCTTCTGGGCGGGGTCTATCTGTCCCAACCCCATCACCGCCTTATCACCAAGCGATTTTGCCAAGGATGGGATAGACCGGCGACAGCCACCCCGCCCAGAAGCCGATAGAGGCCCTTAAATGGCCTATTAATGACCACTTAAGGGTCTCTTCCTGCTGCTGATAGATTCTAAACAGCGGCGGGTGGTGCCTCTGCCACGCGGGCAGGGTGCCTAGTAAAATGAGGTGCCCTTCCTGCAGGCTTGCAGAGGGTCCCTCCTTTGGGGCACTCTGTAGCCCACAAAGGACCCCCACCGGCAAAACCTCCACCTCCATGGACCCCCTTGCCCCTGGACCTCAAACCCACCCTCTCACCTCCCCCCAACCCTTGCCAGGGCCTTCTGGACTGGTCCTGGCAACCTCGCCACCCTTACCTGAGGTCTGGGGTTCCAGCGTTGGGCCTGGGTTAAAGGCCTTTGCAGTACCGGCAGAGGTGGCACTGCTGGTACTGCTGAGCAGTCAGCCTGTGATTGGCCGTCAGCTCTTGGAGACAGAATCCCCATCATTGAAGGGACGGGGATCCCAGCTTTGGACTCTTAGGCAAGAAAACAACGGAGGATCACTCCAGGGGCGGGGGAGGGCACAAGAAGGCTGAGGCGGGGTTCTTCCCGCCTTTTCGGCCCAGCACCAGGAGCCCTTGCCTCCTACACAAAATCCAGCCCTGTAAGTCCAATGTACTGCTTTATTGGGCAGTTAGCCATTTTCAAAATAAAATGTTGAGAGTTCTGAGAAAATATAGCAATTTTTCTGGTAAGTAGGTCATTATTCTACTTCTGCTCCTATTTCTTATGTTTTATGTTCACCTTAAAGAGCAGAGTTCTTGGTTTAATATCTCATCAGAAAGACATCAGCTCCAACAGTGCAGCACTGGAGTGTCAGCCTAGATGTTTGTTCTCAAGTCTCCAGTGTGGGACTTAAACCCACAACCTTCTGACTCAGAGGCGAGAGTGCTACCATGGCTGGCATGGACTTTATTTTGGTTGTTCCTACCAATGGGCCGAATGTCATCTGCCTGTGCTATAATCTTCTATGATACTTTGGAAAGGTGTCACCTATCTTCCTTTTCTAGTTCTGTTGAAGAGTTTCTACCTGTTAGCTTTTTGTTCCTCTTTTCAGATAGCAATGGGTCTACTGTGTCTTTTCAGCATTTTCTTTCTTTAATTTATAATTCCTAACCATTCCATATTTTTGGATGCACATCTATGAATATATAAGTGCAGTGTAGAGCTTTATTGGGCCGTTAGCTATTTTCAAAATGAAATGTGGAGAGGCATTAGAAAATATAACAATTTTTCTGGAATGTAATCATGATCATTATTCTTATTCATTTATTCAAAAGACTGAAACTTGGAGAGGTTATATATATAATCTGCTTCCATTTATAAAAGGTTTTGAATGGCTGTTCGTGAATGACAAAACAGCATTCTGCAATCAAGAGGTTCAGATGATATCACCTGGCACTAGAGCAAGGCTTTAGTGCTTTTTGTGTTTGTTAGCTGAACCACAAGATTGTATTACTGTCATACATTCACTGACAGCCATCCTGTATTTAGAATTAAAAAACATGAATTTCTGACATTTTACTGAATAGATTGAGAGTGACCAATTTGTTAGATGTCACATATATTGTCATTGCAATCTAGCCCTGACTTTTCAAGACTTCTCTTTCAGTACAGATCTGGTCAAGAAATTGTGATGTAGGCCCTCGCACCCAATCTACACCATCCTTATTCTAATATGTTTATTTTAGTAATCGGATAGTTGATTGATAGTTAATTGACTGACAGTTAACTGCCAAGCTTTGTTTGAAATTTAACCCAGGCAGCTTGACTCTGATTGGTCAAGGCATTGCCCTGAGGAATGAACCAGCGAATGGCTGTCACTTATTTTATTTAGTTGGAACAGGCACAATGTTTGTACATGTTCTTTCTGTTTGCAAAGAACAGGGCCATGCATATTAATATATGTAGCTTCCAGTACACGCAAATGCGCCACATTGCAAGTCCTACTGACAATCTTAAATTAGTTGTCAGTGTAATTCTTAGCACACTGAGGATTATTCAGCAAATGTCGTCCATTTGCGGAATCACATCGAATATTGGACACTGTGTTTTGAGTTTTACAAGCACGGGCTGGTTGGGTATGGCCTGTACCTTGCCTGTTGTGAACAGCGGAAGGGACATGTTGTTTGAGACGATCCGCCAATCTTTAGGACATACCGCCTATATACCTAGCATCACACTGGCATTGAAATTCATATATCACATTACTCATTTGTGTGCTGCTGTCAAGCTAAAAATACGTTCTCCCTATCACACAAATTCTGTTCTTTGCAGACAGAAAGATCATGTACGCATATTATACCTGTTTCAGCTAAACAAAATAAGTGGCAGCCATTCGTTGGTTCATTCCTCAGGGCAATGCCTTGACCAAACAGAGTCAAGCTGCCTGGTTTAAATTTCAAACAAAGCTTGACAGTTAACGGTCAGTCATCATAAACTGGTGCATTCTCCATGGCAACGCCTCTACAAATCAGAGTTCACTTGCCAACTAATAAGCACTCTCTTCTCATACAGTATAAATTTGTTGCTTTCCCTTATATTGGTATTCCTGCGAATTGTCCTGATGAGTGCAAGACGAAAAGCTTCAACAAAATGTCTCTGTTTTCAGCAAAGAGGTAGCACTCGAAAAATTAACTGAATTGAAGATTGATAAACCCCCTGGGCCAGATGAGCTACATCCTAGAGTGTTGAAGGAGGTGGCTATAGAGATGGTGGATGCATTGACTATCTTTCAAAATTCTATAGATTCTGGAAAGGTTCCTGCAGACTGGAAAGTATCAAATGTAACCCCACTATTTAAGAAAGGAGGGAGAGAGAAAATGGGGAACTACAGACCAGTCAGTTTGACATTAGTAGTAGGGAAAATATTAGAGTCTATTAAAAAGGATGTGATGACTCGTCGCTTCGAAAATAATGACATGATTGGACAGAGTAAATATGGATTTATGAAAGGGAAACCATGTTTGACAAATCTGTTGGAGTTTTTTGAGGATGTTGCTTGCAGCATAGATAATGGAGAATCAGTGGATGTGGGGTAATTGGACTTTCAGAAGGCTTTTGATAAGGTCTCACACAGGAGGTTAGTGAACAAAATTAGAGTACATGGGATTGGGGGTAATTGGATTGAGAATTGGTTAACAGACAGAAAACAGAGAGTGGGAATAAATGGGTCATTCTCAGGATGGCAGGGTGTTACTAATGGGGCACTGCAAGGATCAGTGCTGGGACCACAGCTGTTCACAATCTATATAAATGAATTGGATGTGGGGTCCAAATGTAATATTTCCAAATTTTCTGATGACACAAAACTAGGTGGGAATGTAAGTTGTGAGGAGGACACAAGGAGCCTTCAAGGGAACTTGGACAGGTGAAGTGAATGGGCAAGAACAAGGCAGATGGGATTTAATGTGAATAAGTGTGAAGTTATCCACTTTGGTAGAAAAAACAGAAAGACAGTATTTCTTAAATGGTGAGCGTTTGGTAAGTGTTGATGTCCAAAGGGACCTGGGTTTCCTTGTTCATGAGTCAAAGTTAGCATGCAGGTACAGCAAGCAATTAGGAAGACAAATGGTATGTTGGCCTTCATCGCAAAGGGTTTTGAGTACAGGAGTAAAGAAGTCTTGCTGTAACTCTATAGAGCCTTGGTGAGACCACACCTGGAGTACTGTGCACAGTTTTGGTTTCCTCATCTAAGGAAGGCTATACATGCCACAGAGGGAATGCAACAGAGGTTCACCAGACTAATCCCTGGGATGGCAGGATTGTCTTATGAGGAGAGATTGAGAAAACTGGGCCTGTATTCTCTAGAGTTTCGAAGAATGAGAGGTGATCTCCAAAATTCTTACAGGGCATGACAGGGTGGATGTAGATGGGATGCTCCCCTAGCTGGTGAGTCTAGATCTAGGGGACATAGTCTCAGAATAAGGGGTAGACCATTTAAGACTCCGAGGAGGAGGAATTTCTTCATTCAGAGAGTGGTGAATCTGTGGAATTCGCTACCCCAGAGGGCTGTGGAAGCTCAATCATTGAGAATGTTCAAGACAGAAATCAATAGATATCTGGATACTAATGACCTCAATGGATATGGGAATAGCGGGGGAAAGTGGCATTGAGGTAGATGATCAGCCATTATCTAATTGAATGGTGGGGCAGGCTTGACGGGCTGAATGGCCTACTGCTACTCCTATGTTCCTTTGTGCTAAGCTTTCACCAAGGGATTAGATCAATTCAGGTTAAGTGTATACCATGAGTAGACACACCAGATGCCTACAATTTATTTTTATATCAAGTATTCATAGACTTAGATCATTCACATTTACTCTCACTGCTCACATTTCTACATTTTCTTTTAGCTCAGACCATTTCTTGCATATTTTCTACCATATATGGAGGATGGGAGACACTGGGATTCATCATCTGCATGATTTTCTCCCATGTATGCTGTACCTTTTCCTTAATACTGAGCTACTTTTCTGCCCGAAAGAAAATTTCATCTGGAAATCACATTGTAACAAACATTAGGGCCTCCTCAGTAATCCAGGCTTTGTACACTCTGGATTCCTAGTCTAAAGCTACAAACTCTACAATAACCTGCATTTATATAGCACCTTTGATATATTAGAATGTTCCAAGGCTCTTCAAAAAAGCGTTATCAAACACAATTTGACGCTGAGACACAAAGGAAGATATTAAGACAGGTGACCAAAAGCTGGGCCAAAGAGGTAGGTTTTAAGGCGTTTCTTAAAGGAGGAGAGAAAGGTAGAGAGATGGATGGGTTTAGGGAGAAATTTTCAGAGCTTGGGTCCTAAGTAGTGTTGGAGAAATGAAAACTGAGGATGTGCACGAGGTGATATTTGGAGGAATGCAGGTTGTAGAGCTGGAGGAGATTACAAAGAGAGGAAGGAGCAAGCTATGGAGGAATTTGAATGCAAGGATGAGATTTTAAAATGAGGCATTGCTGGACTGGGAATCCATGTTGGTCAGCAAGCACAGGGATGATGGGTGAACAAAACTTGGTAAGTGTTAGAATATGGGCAGCAGAGTTTTGGATGAGCATCAGTTTATGGATGGTACAAGTTGAGAGGTCTGGCCGGGAGAACTTTGGAGTATTCAAGTCTAGAAATGACAATGTCATAGATGAGGGGTTCAGTTTAAAATGAGGGATGGCAGAAGTGGGAACAATGTTCCAGAGGTGGAAATAGGCTAAGATTGCGTCACTGCATCCAGTTGGAGCGCAGTTTCCTTTTGTATGTCACTGTTATCTTACTGCTGCAAAGTGTTTGGAAAGCACCTTAATTACTGTGTTCTGAATAGAACAGGAATTAAGGCATGATAAACAGATTCGAAGACACAACAGCTGGATTGGTTCCACCACCATGATATCACCAAACAAAACTTCAGGCTCTGGCAAACCCACCTAGCAATGGCCATGGGGAATTGGTTCACAGACTTCTAGTCAGCAGGGAGTCAGTTGACAAACAGATACATCTGCAGCAAGGGCACCTGGAGCCAACCAACAGCAGAAAATTGGTGTTCTCAGTACCTGCGCACTCTAGCAAAGGCACTTTATGCACTATCAGTCAATGGGCCTGAACATCCTTGGGCATCAATCCCAGTGTGGGCCCAGGATCCCCCTTCTCGGAACCCCTGTCACTCAACCCACTGGAATTTCTAGGGTCAGGGCAGTTCTTTAATTTGAATGATCCTGGCAAGCACTTATGCAACTATGAGTGCATCTTGAGCACTTGCCTCATCGTTAGAAACAATGCTGATAGCTATTGTGCCTGTTCCAAGACCACGCACTTTAAAGTTTTGTTTCATTGGCCTATCAAGTCCCCTTTATTGGGGGGCCTGAGTGCAGCCTTTTTTGAGAGTGTATTGCCAAGACCCTGCTCTGGATTACAGATGGATTACACTTTCAGCTCCCAGGAGAGCAGTACACCTCCTAGCATCTAGTATACTGCCTTCCTAGCTTGGGAGTGCCTTCTCTTGGTGCTAACTAAATGCAAGTTGTTCTGGTAGATGCTATGAATTTTGATATCTTACTGATCCCTCTAAAGCACTTTCTGTTCTGTAGATCTCTCTGGTAGTTTCTATACAGTTTGTCTGATACCAAGTAGTAACAATGGTAATAAACAATAATAATGATGCAGCTGCTTCTCCCTAATTGTGTGCCAGCCTAAAATAAGTGGTAGCACTTTCACCTCTGAGTCAGAAGGTTGTGGGGTTTAAGCCAGAAACTTGAAAACATAGGGGAAAATTTTATCCTAGATGCAGGGGTCTCGACATCCGGAAAAAGCAACACGCAGATCCCTGCATCGCCTCTTCTCTGGAAGATCCACCAAATCTAGTGCCAATCAGGCACTTAAGTGGACAGCAGCGGGCCGTCCACAGGATCAAAGACCCCATCACCAGCAATCGTGCCCTTGGAGAACTGCCAGCCAATCAGAGACCGGCAGCTGCAGCTCCACCTGCTGGAGGAGCACCGACCAGAGGCCGAGGAGCGCCGCTGGAACCAGGCCGCAGGTAGGTCAGGGCAGGAGAGGTCTCGCGGGGAGAGGGTTGCGGGAGGGAGGGGAGGAAGTTCGGCAGCAAGGGCAGGGGCTGGCTCTCAGTTTAGACACCAAGTACCTTTAAACCGGAGGAAAGGAGAAAAAGTGATAGGAACAATTGTATAGTTTCAAAGGAAATATGGCAGGGAGTGCTTTCAGTGGGAAATGCAATTGCCCAAATCATGCCTGAAGTAGCAATACCACCTAGTGGTAAATTTACCTACTATCTCCACTTGTACTTGTAGACTGGCAGGCAGCCATAAAGGCGGGGCTAAAGTGTGGCGAGTCGAAGAGACTTAGCAGTTGGCAAGAAAAAAGACAGAGGCGCAAGGGGAGAGCCAACTGTGTAACAGCCCCGACAAACAAATTTTTCTGTAGCACCTGTGGAAGAGCCTGTCACTCTAGAATTGGCCTTTATAGCCACTCCAGGCGCTGCTTCACAAACCACTGACCACCTCCAGGTGCTTATCCATTGTCTCTCGAGATAAGGAGGCCAAAGAAGAAGAACTTGTAGACACTATAAAATCCATCTTAAAAACTTTGATGCTGCCATTTATAAGGTATAAGTGTCTGTACATGAAGCTGGGATGAAAAAAGTCCCAAACTGGTGTTTTTAAAACGTTCCCTGTGGCATGAGGAGGTACTAGGGGGCAGGAGAGTTATCCAGGCCCCACATGTGAAGTCCAGATCTCCCTTGCCCCGGCTCTCCCACTTCCCTCCTGCAAGGCCCCCAACCCCTAACATACCTTTTAGCTGGTGAGCCTCCCTTTGAAACCTCCTACTGCCCTTCTCTCCCATAAGAACATAAAAATATAAGAAATAGGAGTAGGAGTGGACCATACAGCCCCTCAAGTATGCTCTGCCATTCAATACAAACATGGCTGTTCTTCTGCCTCAACTCCATTTTCCTGCCCGTTCCCCATATTCCTTGATTCCCTAAATGGCCAAATATCTGTCTTTCTCAGCCTTAAATATATTCAATGATGGAGCATCCTCTGGAGTAGAGAATTCCAAAGATTCAGAACCGGTTGAGTGAAGAAATTTCTCCTCATCTCGTCCTAAATGATTGCTACTTATCCTGAGACTGTGCCCCCCTGTTCTAGATTCCCCAGCTAGGGGAAACGACCTGTCAGTGTCTACCCTATCAAGCCCCTTCAGAAACTTGTATGCTTCAATGCGATCACATCTCATTCTTCTAAATTCCAAAGAGAATTATGCCCAATTTACTCAGTCTCTCATCATAGGACAACCTTCTCATCCCAGGGACCAATCTAGTGAACCTTCGCTGTACCATCTCCAAGGCAAGTATATCCCTCCTTAGATATGGAGACCAAAACTGCACACAGTACTCCGACTGCGGTCTTACCAAAGCCCTGTACAATTGTAACAAGACTTCCTTACTCTTGTACTCCAATCCTTTTGCAATAAAGGCGTGCATACCATTTGCCTTCCTAATTACTTGCTGTACCTGCATGCTGCCTTTTTTTTGTTCCTTGTATGAATACACCAAAGTCCCTCTGAACATCAACATTTACAAGTGTCATACCTGTTAAAAATATTCTTCTTTTCCTATTCTTGCTACCAACCTCATAACCTGAATAACCTCACACTTCCCCACATTGTACTCCATCTGTCACCTTGTTGCCCACTCACTTAACCTGTCTAAATCTCTTTGCAGCCTCTTTGTGGCCTCACAACTTACATTCCCACCTAGCATTGTATCATCAGCAAACTTAAATACATTAGTCTCAGTCTTTTCAACTAAGTCATTACTATAGAATGTAAATAGCTGAGGCCCCAGCAGTGATCCTTGTGGCACTCCACTAGTCACAGCCTGCCAACTTGAAAATGCCACTGTTACGGCCATGTGGTAAAGGAGGTGGGTGGTTCCCAACTGTTCAACTCCCAAATGGTCGCAGCAAGTGTTTTTGTCACTAAGGTTTTAACCATTTTGATTTAGTTGTCACATAAATAGACAGCAACAGGTTTTCTTGTAAGTTTAAAACAGATAATTAACTACTGAGCAATATTCATTCCCAAAATGGTCGCAACCACACATGCATTCACTAGCTCGTACACACACACACACACACACACACACACACACACACACACACACACACACACACACACAAGAAGAGACATAGAGAGGAGAAGGTGTAAGTGTTTTGAAGTGAGGTAGGTTTTCGGGGTTCATGGTAAACCAGTTGAATCTTCTCGGAGGTCATCCTTTAAAGTTGCAGGCCTGGGTTTTGTAGATTTCTGTGGTAGCAGAGTCTTCAATCTAGAGAGGGGGGATCACTTTCAGTTTTCAGCTGCACAAGTTGAAGTGTAGAATTCACAGCAGGGCACCAGGGTTTTTTCTGGATTTCCCCCTGCTTTCAGCTAGACAGCTTTCGTGATGGTTCTCTTGCTCTCTCTCTCTTTCTCTCTCTCTCTTCAGACAGCTACTTTTAAGGTAAAAAATGGTGTCTCTGTTGAGAGATGCAGATCTCCTTCCCTGTGGTGACCAAAAATGGACCATGAAATGGGTATTTCACACCTTCTTTGTTTCAGAAGAATCTATTCAAAAGTATCTCTTGATAGGTTCAGGATGGGTGTAATTGACACCTTTTAGCTTGGAATGTATCCTTTTGTTCATACAAGACCTCTGGCAGCCGTTTTTTCCAGCACATTGTCCACTTTTTAAAAGGAAAAGTCAATTTTTATAACTCTTCAGTTTGGGTTCTTGTATTTTCAATCACTGCACTTTATGTGAGTGTAACACGCCATTTCTCCCTACACTTTGCTTCCTATCTGTTAACCAATCCTCTATCCATGCTAATATATTACATCAACTCCATGAGCCCTTATCTTGCGAATTAAAGTTTTGTGCGGCACCTTCTCAAATGCCTTTTGGAAATCCAAGTATACTACATCTCCCCCTCACCTTCTCCTCTTCTCCCCTCTTCTCCCCTTACCTCCGCTCACCTTCCTGCCACCTTCCCTTTGCTCTGCTCCCACCTCCCGTCTCCCCTCCCCTCCATCACTAAGCAAACAGATTATCTGCTTATTATCACATTGCTGTTTGTGAGAGCTTGCTATGTGCAAATTGGCTGCTGTTTTTCCTACATTACAGCAGTGACTACGCTTCAAAAGTACTTCATTGGCTGTAAAGTACTTTGGGACATCCTGAGAGCATGCCAGGTACTATATAAATGCAAGTCTTTCTTTCTATGTAAATAAATGGTCATACTGCATGTTCATGTCCATATATTTTATATATCTTAATGGAACAGGCCTAATATAGGAATCTATGGATTTTCTACATAGAATCAAGTATGCTGATACCAATGAATTAAACCCAATGCTGATGGGCATGCTGTGTATTTCCACCATTTTTCAGTTTTTTGTTTCAGTTTTCCAGCATTTGCAGTGATGTGATGTCTCTCCTCGAGAAGTGGATGTTTGCTGAGCTGTGGGAAGACAGATGTCAAACAGTTGGTTTGAGCATCATTGTTACCTGCAACAAGAATTGAACTTTGTTCTGGAGTTTTGGAAAATTATTCTCCCACTCACGATTTTCCTAGGATCGGAGGACTGAAAGGAAACAGGAAGAGAACCATTGAAGAATAGCAGGAAATGAATCGAGGGGGAGGTTGCTTTTTCAGTGCCAGGCACAACCTGTATATGACTTTTATATATGCCTTGCAAAACCTACATTTGTTTTTTGCCTTGCATCAACCTACAAATTTTAAAGTGACAGGGAATATCCCCCACAGTCCTCAACCTGAAGGTGCTGGTTCTTGCAGGGAACAGGTCTATGAGCTTTGGCAGCCCTCAAGAAACACTCTCAAGTAACCATTCATCATGTGTGAGTTGGTATTGAGTCCCAATCGACTATTTTAACATGAAGACATACAGCTGAGCCTGATCCTGTCCTTGCCCAATTTCCACACATACACTTTTCAGTACAAACTACTGGTTAATGATCAAGGCAAGGAGACCTGATTGTTTTTTCCCCTCTGTATGCTAAGAACACTGAAGGTCCCCATATGCTTCGCTGACTAAGATCCCAGACTGGAAGGAATTAGACTGTTAAGCAACGGTTTTGTTATTGTCTGTGAAGCAGTAAATATGCCCTATGGAGGCTGGCATGATCATGGTTCCTTTGCCACTCTAGAGTTCTTGTAGGAAACCGGGTAAAAAACAAAGTAATTTTTTATGAGCCCTCAGAAACAGCTATATTTTGGAATTTCGATCATCCAGTGTTGTGCTGCTTCTTATCCAGTTGTGGTTAAGTAATAAACTCTCCAATACGCTAGACATGACCTTCTTCTTCTTCTTCTTCTTCTTCTTCTTCTTCTTCTTCTTCTTCTTCTTCTTCTTCTTCTTCTTCTTTCCCTCTGGAACGAGGATGACTTTTTTCCACTCCAGGGTTATGGGTTCTTAGGTGACTGAATAGTCCAATTCTGGATCCACACACTCTGCCACAGGCGGGGCAGGTGGTCTTTGGTGAGGCGAGTGAATGGGTTGCTCGAATTTCCAAATGCTTCTTCCGCTGTTTGCACTTGGTCGCTGCCAGGGCATGTCAACATTGTTCGAACTGACTGGTACCTTCGCAGATGCTTCTTCTCCATTTTGGGCAGTCTCAGGCAAGAGATTCCCACGAATCAGTGGCGATGTCACAATTTTTTCAGGGAGGCTTAAGGACATCCTTGTAGCGTTTCCTCTGCCTTCCTGGTAACCTCTTGCTGTGATGGAGCTCGGAGTAGAAAGCTTGTTTTAGGAGTTTTGTGTCAGGCATGCAGATGATGTGGCCCACCCAACATAACAGACTAGCCATCACTAGTGTCTCGATACTGGGGATGTTGGCTTGAGAGAGGAAACTGATATTGGAGCTCCTGTCCTGCAACTGAATTTGCAGGACCTAGTAAGGGTGCAATCATTACTGCAGTTGTGCAAACAATGAATTATGTACTGGTCAAAAATAATTTGACACCTCTTTGTTTACAAAGAATGTAAACAACTAGCCACTCAAGGACTGAGTTATGGTATCTCATCTGGTCTGCAATTATGTTCTCACCTGTGACAATTACATTGCATGGCAGAAATTATGTTATGGACAAAGTATATGCTCTGAGTTTAGGAATTTGAAATGCAGAAATAGTCAAAGAAAATCGAACTGCAAGTCTCTGTTTAATAAAGCAAATGAACTATAATTACATGCTATTTATTTCCAAAATAGTTTAGAAACTTCACCCTCCCTCAAGCTCCCGGATATTTTCAATTATGTGCAATTAAGGTGTTCAGACCTACCATTGTCTGGTTTGATAGCAATTTCCTGAACATTTGAGAGGTTGCCAAAATCCAAATTTAGTTGTAAAATCTGTTTTCCCTGTTTTTTATATAGACCTGCATTGAATTCTTCAGCATATTAAAACATATTTATCATCTGCATGCTACACCTCAGAGCATCATCCTAACACATGACATCAGGTTCCACATGTACACTGACGTCACCCAGTTGTACCTCACCACAACATCTCTCAACTCCTCCACAGCCTTTGTGTTGTCAGACTCTTTGTCCAATGTCCAGTCCTGGATCAGCTGCAATTTCCTCCAATTAAACATTGGGAAGACCAAAGTCACTGTCTTCGCACTTCACCCCAAACTTGGGTAATTCACCACAAACGCCACCTCTCTCTCAGGCCATGGTCTCTGGATGAAATAGATTATTTGAAATCTCAGTGTCCTATTTGACCCTAAGCTCAGCTTCCAACCCCTTATCCTCTCCATCACATAGACTGCCTACTTCCACATCTATAAAATTGCCCATCTCTGCCCCAGCCTCAGCTTTCTACTGATGATCCTCATCCATGCCTTTGTTACCTCCACACTTAAGCATTCCAATGCTCTCCTGAACAGAATCCCATCTTCCACCCCTTAGAAGATAAGCTTGAGCTCATCCAAAACTTTGCTTCCCATGTTCTATTCTGCACCAGGTCCTGCTCACCCATCACCCCTGTGCTTGGTGACCTACATTGATGCCCAGTCCAACAATGTCTCAATTTGAAAATTCTCATTCTCACGTTCAAATCTCTCCATGACCTCACCTCTCCCTATCTCTGTAACCTCCTCCAGCTTCACAACTCTCTAAGAACTCTACATTCCTCCAATGCTGGATTATTGTTCTTCTACTCCCACCACTGGAGCCATGTCTAGTGCCTAAATTCTGGAATTGCCTTCCAAAATCATTCCATCTCTCTACTCCTCTCTCATCCTCGAAGACACTCCTTAAAATTTACCTCTTTGAACAAGCTTTTAGTCCTCTGTCCTAATATATCTTTTTTTGGTTTGGTGTGAATTTTTGACTGATAACACAAAGGTGCTATGTAAATGTAGTTTGTTTTTGCCTCCTGATTTTCAAATTTAAAATATTTGTGTGAGGAAGGAAGTTGGTTTAAAATCTACGACCACTTTCCACTTAGACAGACCATTCAGACGAACTCCTACTGCCAGTGTTGGCTCAGGTTTTCACCTAGCTACTCCCAGAATACTACTGGCTAGATAGAGCCAAGAGAGGAAAACAGATTAAGGGTAAATTAATCGTTTCTTTAACTGATAGTCCAAAAACACCATGTGTCAATCTTGGCTTATTGGTAGCATTCTCATCTACTGAGTCAGATGTTGTAGGTTCAAGCCGTACTCCAGAGATTTGACCACAGAGTCTAGACTGAAAAGTCAGTGGAATGCTACTCTGTCAGAGGTGCTTTCTTTTGAATGAGATGTTAAACTGTGACCCTGTCTGCTCTCTCAGGTGGATGTCAAAGAAAAACAAGGGATTTTTCCTGATCAACATTTATACTTCAACCAACAACACTAAAACAGCTTATATCGCCACTTCTCTCATTGCTGTTGGTGGGAACTTGCTGTGTGCAAATTGGCTGCCACATTGCCTACTTTACAATAATCACTACACTTCAAAAGGGAGCTGTGAGGTCTTGTAAGGCACTATCTAAATGCTAGCTCTTTCTTTCCAGAAAAACAGGCTCAATATTGAATGATATGCATGTGAATAGACACAATCAATTTTGAAAGTTGGAAGTAATAGGGACTGTGGAGAGATATATTATAGCAGATATATCAAAATCTGCCTTAAGTTTGGGTTGGATTAGCTGGAAAGAAGCAGTGCTGAGAAATTAAGTGGGGCAAATAACTGATATGAGAGTGGGAAAGCTATTGTAACATAATGACCACAACATAATTAGGATCAGTTTAAGAACAGGAAGACCTTGAAGACCCATGGCAGAAACCCATGACCCTGAAGAGACGCCATCCTTGAATCAAGGGACAGCTGACAATCCTGAAGATCCAAAAGATAAAGACACTAGTCCGGTCAGCAAGTTAAAATGGATGTGGCCCAAAATGACTGAATAGAAAGCGAGCAAACAGGTTGACAGATGAACAGTGGAAATATTCGAATGTGAGGTGACCAGAGTAAGAAATATATAAATTTCAGTAAGATGGAAATGAAGCCCATCAAGGTGTGATCGTATGGATAAAAAGATTAAAGCTAAGCAAAGTTAAAAGGGAGATACATGAAAAGTAATGGCCGAGCGCGTCTACCCTGAGGCACAGTGTGGCTTTCGTGCAGAGAGATCGACCATTGACATGCTGTTCCCCCTTCGTCAGATACAGGAGAAATGCCGCGAACAACAGATGCCCCTCTACATTGCTTTCATTGATCTCACCAAAGCCTTTGACCTTGTCAGCAGACATGGTCTCTTCTGACTACTAGAAAAGATTGGATGTCCACCAAAGCTACTAAGTATCATCACCTCATTCCATGACAATATGAAAGGCACAATTCAACATAGCGGCACCTCATCAGACCCCTTTCCTATCCTGAGTGGCGTGAAACAGGGCTGTGTTCTCGCACCCACACTTTCTGGGATTTTCTTCTCCCTGCTGCTCTCACATGCGTTCAAGTCTTCAGAAGAAGGAATTTTCCTCCACACAAGATCAGGGGGCAGGTTGTTC